>NC_057809.1:58661080-58961080 GCF_018294505.1 Triticum aestivum | reverse complement strand
TCTCTCGGAGGGCCTAATGGGCTGTATAGGAAAGGGGAACCAGCCCTACATGGGCTGGCCACATCCCCCCCTTGGGCCCATGCGCCTAGGGTTGGGGGGAAACCCTAAAGGGGGCGCCCCCCTTGCTTGGGGGGCAAGCCCCCTCCCCTTGCCCCCCCTCTAGATCTCATCTATAGGGGGCCAGCCACCTTCCTCCTTCCCCTATAAATAGAGGGGCAAGGAGAGGGCTGCACACAACATCCAAGGCGCAGCCCCTCCCCTCCCCTACACCTCTCCTCCTCCGTAAGAGCTTGGCGAAGCCCTGCCGGAGTACTGCAGCTTCACCACCACCACGCCGTCGTGCTGCTATTGGAGCCCTCTTCCTCAACCTCTCCCTCCTCCTTGCTGGATCAAGGCGCGGGAGACGTCCTCGCTCCGTACATGTGTTGAACGCGGAGGTGCCATCCATTCGGCGCTAGGATCTTCGGTGATTTGGATCACGACGAGTACGACTCCGTCAACCCCGTTCTCTTGAACGCTTCCGCTCGTGATCTACAATGGTATGTAGATGCACTCCTCTCTCCCTCGTTGCTAGATGACTCCATAGATAGATGTTGGTGATGCGTAGAAAATTTTAAAATTCTGCTATGTTCCCCAACAGTGGCATCATGAGCTAGGTCTATGCGTAGTTACTATGCACGAGTAGAACACAAAGCAGTTGTGGGCGTCGAAATTGTCAATTTTCTTGCCGTTACTAGTCTTGTCTTGATTCGGCGGCATCGTGGGATGAAGCGGCCTGGACCGACCTTACACGTACGCTTACGTGAGACTGGTTCCACCGATTGACACGCACTAGTTGCATAAGGTGGCTGGAGGGTGTCTGTCTCTCCCACTTTAGTCGGATCGGACTCGATGAACAGGGTCCTTATGAAGGGTAAATAGAAATTGGCAATTCACTTTGTGGTTTTGGCATAGGTAAGAAACGTTCTTGCTAGAAACCTATAGCAGCCACGTAAAAACTTGCAACAACAATTAGAGGACGTCTAACTTGTTTTTGCAGCAAGTGTTTTGTGATGTGATATAGCCAGAGGATGTGATGAATGATATATGTGATGTATGAGATGATCATGTTCTTGTAATAGGAATCACGACTTGCATGTCGATGAGTATGACAACCGGCAGGAGCCATAGGAGTTGTGTTTATTTATTTATGACCTGCATGTCAACATAAACGTCATGTAATTACTTTACTTTATTGCTAAAGCGTTAGCCATAGTAGTAGAAGTAATAGATGACAAGACAACTTCAAGCAGACACGATGATGGAGATCATGATGATGGAGATCATGGTGTCATGCCGGTGAGAACGATGATCATGGAGCCCCGAAGATGGAGATCAAAAGGAGAAAATGATATTGGCCATATCATGTCACTATTTGATTGCATGCGATGTTTATCATGCTTTACATCTTATTTGCTTAGAACGGCGGTAGCTTAAATAAGATGATCCCTTGTAATAATTTCAAGAAAGTGTTCCCCCTAACTATACACCGTTGCGAAGGTTCGTTGTTTCGAAGCACCACGTGATGATCGGGTGTGATAGATTCTAACGTTCGAGTACAACGGGTGTAAGCCAGATTTACACACGTAATACACTTAGGTTAACTTGACGATCCTAGCATGTACAGACATGGCCTCGGAACATAGAAGACCGAAAGGTCGAGCATGAGTCGTATAGAAGATATGATCAACATGAAGATGTTCACCGATGTTGACTAGTCCATCTCATGTGATGATCAGACACGGCCTAGTTAACTCGGATCATGTTATACTTAGATGACTGGAGGGATGTCTATCTGAGTGGGAGTTCATTGAATAATTTGATTAGATGAACTTAATTATCATGAAGTTAGTCTAAAATCTTTACAATATGTCTTGTAGATCAAATGGCCCATGTTGTCCTCAACTTCAACGCGTTCCTAGAGAAAACCAAGCTGAAAGACGATGGCAACAACTATACGGACTGGGTCCGGAACCTGAGGATCATCCTCATAGCTGCCAAGAAAGATTATGTCCTAGAAGCACCGCTAGGTGACGCACCCGTCCCACAGAACCAAGACGTTATGAACGCTTGGCAGTCACGTGCTGATGATTACTCCTGAGTTCAGTGCGGCATGCTTTACAGCTTAGAACCGGGGCTCCAAAAGCGTTTTGAGAGACACGGAGCATATGAGATGTTCGAAGAGCTGAAAATGGTTTTTCAAGCTCATGCCCGGGTCGAGAGATATGAAGTCTCCGACAAGTTCTTCAGCTGTAAGATGGAGGAAAATAGTTCTGTCAGTGAGCACATACTCAAAATATCTGGGTTGCATAACCGCTTGACTCAGCTGGGAGTTAATCTTCTGGATGACGCGGTCATTGACAGAATCCTTCAGTCGCTTCAACCGAGCTACAGGAGCTTTGTGATGAACTTCAATATGCAGGGGATGGAAAAGACCATTCCTGAGGTATATTCAATGCTGAAATTAGCAGAGGTAGAATTCAAAAAGGAACATCAAGTGTTGATGGTGAATAAAACCACTAAGTTTAAGAAGGGCAAGGGTAAGAAGAACTTCAAGAAGGACGGCAAGGGAGTTGCCGCGCCCGGTAAGCAAGCTGCTGGGAAGAAGCCAAAGAATGGACCCAAGCCCGAGACTGAGTGTTTTTATTGCAAGGGAAGTGGTCACTGGAAGCGGAACTGCCCCAAATACTTAGCGGACAAGAAGGCCGGCAACACGAAAGGTATATGTGATATACATGTAATTGATGTGTACCTTACCACTACTCGTAGTAGCTCCTGGGTATTTGATACCGGTGCGGTTGCTCACATTTGTAACTCAAAGCAAGAGCTGCGGAATAAGTGGAGACTGGCGAAGGACGAGGTGATGATGCGCGTCAGGAATGGTTCCAAGGTCGATGTGATCGCCGTCGGCACGCTACCTCTACATTTACCTACGGGATTAGTTTTAAACCTCAATAATTGTTATTTAGTGCCAGCTTTGAGCATGAACATTGTATCAGGATCTCGTTTAATTCGAGATGGCTACTCATTTAAATCCGAGAATAATGGTTGTTCTATTTATATGAGAGATATGTTTTATGGTCATGCTCCGATGGTGAATGGTTTATTCTTAATGAATCTCGAGCGTAATGCTACACATATTCATAGTGTGAATACAAAAAGATGTAAATTTGATAATGATAGTCCCACATACTTGTGGCACTGCCGCCTTGGTCACATAGGTGTCAAACGCATGAAGAAGCTGCATGCAGATGGACTCTTAGAGTCTCTTGATTACGAATCATTTGACACGTGCGAACCATGCCTCATGGGTAAAATGACCAAGACTCCGTTCTCAGGAACAATGGAGCGAGCAACCAACTTATTGGAAATCATACATACTGATGTGTGTGGTCCAATGAGTGTTGAGGCTCGCGGTGGCTATCGTTATGTTCTCACCCTCACTGATGACTTGAGTAGATATGGGTATGTCTACTTAATGAAACACAAATCTGAAACCTTTGAAAAGTTCAAGGAATTTCAGAGTGAGGTTGAGAATCAATGTGACAGGAAAATCAAGTTCTTGCGATCAGATCGTGGGGGAGAATACTTGAGTCACGAATTTGGCACACACTTAAGAAAATGTGGAATAGTTTCACAACTCACGCCGCCTGGAACACCTCAGCGTAATGGTGTGTCCGAACGTCGTAATCGCACTCTATTAGATATGGTGCGATCTATGATGTCTCTTACCGATTTACCGCTGTCATTTTGGGGCTATGTTTTAGAGACAACCGCATTCAGTTTAAATAAGGCTCCGTCGAAATCCGTTGAGATGACACCGTATGAATTATGGTTTGGGAAGAAACCTAAGCTGTCATTTCTAAAAGTTTGGGGATGCGATGCTTATGTCAAGAAACTTCAACCTGAAAAGCTCGAACCCAAGTCGGAAAAATGCGTCTTCATAGGATACCCTAAAGAAACTATTGGGTATACCTTCTACCTCAGATCTGAAGGCAAGATCTTTGTTGCCAAGAATGGGTCCTTTCTAGAGAAAGAGTTTCTCTCGAAAGAAATAAGTGGGAGGAAAGTAGAACTTGATGAAGTATTGCCTCTCGAACCGGTAAGTGGCGCAGCTCAAGAAAATGTTCCTAAGGTGCCTGTACCGACTAGAGAGGAAGTTGATGATGATGATCATGAAACTTAAGATCAAGTTGCTACTAAACTTCGTAGGTCCACAAGGACACGTTCCGCACCAGAGTGGTACGGCAACCCTGTCTTGGAAATCATGTTGTTAGACAACGGTGAAACTTCAAACTATGAAGAAGCGATGGCGGGCTCGGATTCCGACAAATGGTTGGAAGCCATGAAATCCGAGATAGGATCCATGTATGAAAATGAAGTATGGACTTTGACTGACTTGCCCGTTGATCAGCGAGCCATAGAAAATAAATGGATCTTTAAGAAGAAGACAGACGCGGATGGTAATGTAACCATCTATAAAGCTCGGCTTGTCACTAAGGGTTATCGACAAGTTCAAGGGGTTGACTACGATGAGACTTTCTCACCTGTAGCGAAGCTGAAGTCCGTCTGAATCATGTTAGCAATTGCCGCATTCTATGATTATGAGATATGGCAAATGGACGTCAAAACGGCATTCCTGAATGGTTTCCTTAAGGAAGAATTGTATATAAGGTTTTGTCGATCCTAAGAATGCTGACAAGGTGTGCAAGCTCCAACGCTCGATTTATGGGCTAGTGCAAGCATCTCAGAGTTGGAACATTCATTTTGATGAGATGATCAAAGCATTTGGGTTTATGCAGACTTATGGAGAAGCCTGCATTTACAAGAAAGTGAGTGGGAGCTTTGTAGCATTTCTCATATTGTATGTGGATGACATACTATTGATGGGAAATGATATAGAATTCTTGGAAAGCATAAAGGCCTACTTGAACAAGTATTTTTCAACGAGGGACCTTGGAGAAGCTGCTTATATATTAGGCATCAAGATCTATAGAGATAGATCGAGACGCCTCATTGGTCTTTCACAGAGTACGTACCTTGACAAGATATTGAAGAAGTTCAAAATGGATCAGTCAAAGAAGGGGTTCTTTCCTGTATTGCAAGGTACGAGATTGAGCACGGCTCAATGCCCGACCACGGCAGAAGGTAGAGAAAAGATGAGTGTCATCCCCTATGCCTCGGCCATAGGGTCTATCATGTATGCTATGTTGTGTACCAGACCTGATGTAAACCTTGCCGTAAGTTTGGTAGGAAGGTACCAAAGTAATCCCGGCATGGAACACTGGACAGCGGTCAAGAATATCCTGAAGTACCTGAAAAGGACTAAGGAAATGTTTCTCGTTTATGGAGGTGACGAAGAGCTCGTCGTAAAGGGTTACGTCGATGCTAGCTTCGACACAGATCTGGATGACTCTAAGTCACAAACCGGATACGTGTATATTTTGAATGGTGGGGCAGTAAGCTGGTGCAGTTGCAAGCAAAGCGTTGTGGCGGGATCTACATGTGAAGCGGAGTACATGGCAGCCTCGGAGGCAGCACAAGAAGCAGTCTGGGTGAAGGAGTTCATTACCGACCTAGGAGTCATACCCAATGCATCGGGCCCGATGACTCTCTTCTGTGACAACACTGGAGCTATTGCCCTTGCCAAGGAGCCCAAGTTTCACAAGAAGACCAGGCATATCAAGCGTCACTTCAACTCCATTCGTGAAAGTGTTCAAAATGGAGACATAGAGATTTGTAAAGTACATACGGACCTGAATGTAGCAGATCCGTTGACTAAACCTCTCCCTAGAGCAAAACATGATCAACACCAGAACTACATGGGTGTTCGATTCATCACAATGTAACTAGAATGTTGACTCTAGTGCAAGTGGGAGACTGTTGGAAATATGCCCTAGAGGCAATAATAAAATGGTTATTATTATATTTCTTTGTTCATGATAATTGTCTATTGTTCATGCTATAATTGTGTTATCCGGAAATCGTAATACATGTGTGAATACATAGACCACAACACGTCCCTAGTGAGCCTCTAGTTGACTAGCTCGTTGATCAAAAGATGGTCATGGTTTCCTGACTATGGACATTAGATGTCATTGATAACGGGATCACATCATTAGGAGAATGATGTGATGGACAAGACCCAATCCTAAGCATAGCTCAAAGATCGTGTAGTTCGTTTGCTGTAGCTTTTCTGAATGTCAAGTGTCATTTCCTTAGACCATGAGATTGTGCAACTCCCGGACACCGTAGGAGTGCCTTGGGTGTGCCAGAACGTCACAACGTAACTGGGTGACTATAAAGGTACATTACAGGTATCTCCGAAAGTGTCTGTTGGGTTGGCATGAATCGAGACTGGGATTTGTCACTCCGTATGACGGAGAGGTATCTCTGGGCCCACTCGGTAATGCATCATCATAATGAGCTCAACGTGATCAAGTGGTTGATCACGGGATCATGCATTACAGTACGAGTAAAGTGACTTGCCGGTAACGAGACTGAACAAGGTATTGGGATACCGACAATCGAGTCTCGGGCAAGTAACATACCGATTGACAAGGGGAATTGTATACAGATTGATTGAATCCTCGACATCGTGGTTCATCTGATGAGATCATCGTGGAGCATGTGGGAGCCAACATGGGTATCCAGATCCCGCTGTTGGTTATTGACCGGAGAGTCGTCTCGGTCATGTCTGCATGTCTCCCGAACCCGTAGGGTCTACACACTTAAGGTTCGGTGACACTAGGGTTGTTAGGAAGACTTGTATGTGATTAGCGAATGTTGTTCGGAGTCCCGGATGAGATCCCGGACGTCACGAGGAGTTCCGGAATGGTCTGGAGGTGAAGATTTATATGTAGGAAGTTGTCATACGGTCACCGGAAAGGTTCGGGGGCATATCGGTATTGTACCGGGGCCACGGGAGGGGTTTCGGGGGTCCACCGGGAGGGGCCATCTCTCTCGGGGGGCCTAATGGGCTGTAGAGGAAAGGGGAACCAGCCCTACATGGGCTGGCCGCATCCCCCCCTTGGGCCCATGCGCCTAGGGTTGGGGGGGGAACCCTAAAGGGGGCGCCCCCCTTGCTTGGGGGGCAAGCCCCCTCCCCTTGGCCGCCCCCCCTCTAGATCTCATCTAGAGGGGGCCGGCCCCCTTCCTCCTTCCCCTATAAATAGAGGGGCAAGGGGAGGGCTGCACACAACATCCAAGGCGCAGCCCCTCTCCTCCCCTACACCTCCCCTCCTCCGTAAGAGCTTGGCGAAGCCCTGCCGGAGTACTGCAGCTTCACCACCACCACGTCGTCGTGCTGCTATTGGAGCCCTCTTCCTCATCCTCTCCCTCCTCCTTGCTCGATCAAGGCGCGGGAGACGTCCTTGCTCCGTACTTGTGTTGAACGCGGAGGTGCCGTCTGTTCGGCGCTAGGATCTTCGGTGATTTGGATCACGACGAGTACGACTCCATCAACCCCGTTCTCTTGAACGCTTCCGCTCGTGATCTACAAGGGTATGTAGATGCACTGCTCTCTCCCTCGTTGCTAGATGACTCCATAGATAGATCTTGGTGATGCGTAGAAAATTTTAAAATTCTGCTACGTTCCCCAACAAGTGTGGTAAAAGGATAGTAACATTGCCCCTTCTCTATTTTTCTCTCATTTTTTGTTTTTTGTTTTTTTGGTGGACTTCTTTGGCCTCTTTTTTTATTTGGGCTTCTTTGGCCTCTTTTACTTATTTTTAAAGTACGGAGTCTCATCCTGACTTGTGGGGGAATCATAGTCTCCATCATCCTTTCCTCACTGGGGCAATGCTCTAATAATGATGATCACCACACTTTTATTTACTTACAGCTCAATATTACAACTCGATATTAGAACAAAGATATGACTCTATATGAATGCCTCTGGCGGTGTACCGGGATGTGCAATGATCTAGCGTAGCAATGACATCAAAAAACGGACAAGCCATGAAAACATCATGCTAGCTATCTTACGATCATGCAAAGCAATATGACAATGAATGCTCAAGTCATGTATATGATGATGATGGAAGTTGCATGGCAATATATCTCGGAATGGCTATGGAAATGCCATGATAGGTAGGTATGGTGGCTGTTTTGAGGAAGGTATATGGTGGGTTTATGGTACCGACGAAAGTTGCGCGGTACTAGAGAGGCTAGCAATGGTGGAAGGGTGAGAGTGCATATAATCCGTGGACTCAACATTAGTCATAAAGAACTCACATACTTATTGCAAAAGTCTATTAGCTATCGAAACAAAGTACTACGCGCATGCTCCTAGGGGGATAGATTGGAAGGAAAAGACCATCGCTCGTCGCCGACCGCCACTCATAAGGAAGACAATCAATAAATAAATCATGCTCCGACTTCATCACATAAAAAACCTCAACACAAGTATTTCTACTAATCCACAACTACCCACTAGCATGACTCTAATATCACCATCTTTATATCGCAAAACTATTGCAAGGAATCAAACATATCATATTCAGTGATCTACAAGTTTTATGTAGGATTTTATGACTAACCATGTGAATGACCAATTCCTGCCATCTCTCTAAATAGATATAAGTGAAGCAAGAGAGTTTAATTCTTTCTACAAAATATATGCCCACGCTCTAACAAATATAAGTGAAGCAAACGAGCATTCTACAAATGGCGGTTTTCTATGTAAAGAGAAACAGGCAATCCAAGTTTCAAATGATATAAGTGAAGCACATGAAGCATTCTATAAAGCCATACTCAAAAGATATAAGTGAAGTGCATAGAGCATTCTATAAATCAACCAAGGACTATCTCATACCAGCATGGTGCATAAAAGAAAAATGAAAACTAAATGCAAAAGACGCTCCAAGATTGCACATATCACATGAACGAAACGAATCCGAAAACATACCGATACTTGTTGAAGAAAGAGGGGATGCCTTCCGGGGCATCCCCAAGCTTAGACGCTTGAGTCTCCTTGAATATTTACTTGGGGTGCCTTGGGCATCCCCAAGATTGAGCTCTTGACTCTCTTCCTTCTTCTTACATCGAGACCTTTGCTACGTCTTGAGCTTGTGTTGGTTTTCCCCGAAGAGGAAGGGATGATGCAGCAGAGTAGCGTAAGTATTTCTCTCAGTTTTTGAGAACCAAGGTATCAATCCAGTAGGAGCCCACGCTCAAGTCCCTCGTACCTGCACAAAGCGATAGCTACTCGCAACCAACGCGATAAGGGGTTGTCAAGCCCTTCACGATCACTTACGAGAGTGAGATGATAGATAGAATATTTTTGGTATTTTTGATATAAAGATGCAAAGTAAAAAGTAAAAGCAAAGTAAAAAAGCAAAACAATATTAAAGTGATGGAGATTGATATGATGACAATAGACCCGGGGGCCATAGGTTTCACTAGCGGCTTCTCTCAAGAGCATAAGTATTCTACGGTCGGTGAAAAAATTACTGTTGAGCAATTGATAGAATTGAGAATAATTATGAGAATATCTAGGCATGATCATGTATATAGTCATCACGTCCGTGACAAGTAGATCGAAATGATTCTGCATCTACTAATATTACTCCACTCATCGACCGCTATCCAGCATGCATCTAGAGTATTAAGTTAAAAACAGAGTAACGCCTTAAGCAAGATGACATGATGTAGAGAGATAAATTCATGCAATATGAAATAAACCCCATCTTGTTATCCTCGATGGCAATGATGCAATACGTGCCTTGCTGCCCCTTCTGTCACTGGGAAAGGACACCGCAAGATCGAACCCAAAGCTAAGCACTTCTCCCATGGCAAGAAAAACCAATCTAGTAGGCCAAACCAAACTGATAATTCGTAGAGACTTGCAAAGATAACCAATCATACATAAAAGAATTCAGAGAAGATTCAAATATTATTCATAGATAGACTTGATCATAAACCCACAATTCATCGGTCTCAACAAACACACCGCAAAAAAGAAGAAGATTACATCGAATAGATCTCCACGAGAGAGGGGGAGAACTTTGTATTGAGATCCAAAAAGATAGAAGAAGCCATCTAGCTACTAACTATGGACCCGAAGGTCTGAGGTAAACTACTCACCCTTCATCGGAGGGGCTAGGATGATGTAGAAGCCCTCTGTGATGACGGCCCTCTTCCGGCGGAGCTCCGGAATAAGGCCCAAGATGGGATCTCGTGGATATAGAAAGTTGCAGCGGTGAAATTAGGTTTTTGGCTCCTCTTCTGATCGTTTGGGGGTACGTGTGTATATATAGGAGGAAGGAGTACGTCGGTGGAGCACCGAGGGGCCCACGAGGCAGGGCGCGCGCCCTAGGGGGGCGCCCCCCACCCTCGTGACCACCTCTTTGATCCCTTGCAGTAGGGTCCAAGTCTCCTAGATCATGTTCGGTGAGAAAATCACGTTTCCGAAGATTTTATTCCGTTTGGACTCCGTTTGATATTCTGTTTATCCGAAACACTGAAATAGGAAAAAAAACAGCAATTCTGGGTTGGGCCTCCGGTTAATAGGTTAGTCCCAAAAATAATATAAAAGTGGAAAATAAAGCCCAATATAGTCCAAAACAGTAGATAATATAGCATGGAGGAATCAAAAATTATAGATACGTTGGAGACGTGTCAACCTTCTCGATCATCGAACACTTCATCCACACAAAACTTCAACAGAAAACTCGGTAACATCCGTTAGTATAATAAATAAAATCACTACTCTAAGTATTGTTGCAAACCAATTCATATTTTGTTTTTCCATTGTATCTACTGTAATATAACTTTTTCATGGCTTAATCCATTGATATGGATCGATAGTTTCATCAAAACAGGCAAACTATGCATCAAAAATAGAATCTGTCTAAAACAGAACAGTCTGTAACAATCTGAACATTCAGCATACTTCTTATAATTGAACAATTCTGCCAAAATTAGGAAAAGTAAACAATTTGTATAGAAAGACAGTGCAAAAAGAATCAGAACCATTTGACGTTGCATCTAAAAATGTAAAATCATGCACTACAGCCAAAGTTTCTGTCCTACACCATACAAACCAACAAGCATCTAAAACATCCTAAAGGCAAACCTTGGCACATTATTTTTATAATACAATGGAATTGTACAAGGGGATAATTATTTTTGTTGAAAAGTTCATGTAATCAAGATTCACAAATTTCCGTGAGCATGAACAAAGTTCAAGGCTAGCTCCCACTTCAACAATGCTCGTCTTTCTCACTTTTGCTTTCCTTTTTTGAAAGAGTTTTGGGTTCCCCTCTTTATTTTTGTTGTTTTTAAACTATATAAAAGAACTCAATAGAAGTAAATGACTCTCTAAAACTTTCGGGTTGTCTCCCTGGCAGCACTTTCTTTAAAGCCATTAAGCTAGGCATATAGTGCTCAAGTAATGAATCCACCCGGATCCCGAGGTATATCAAAGCCAATTTTAATTAACAATAATTTGTAATTTAGTAGTGGGCACAAAGTAACATATATCAAGCAACAGCGAAGTCTAACTCTCTTCCTATGCATCGGCATGTCATAAAAGAACAATTCATGCACACAAAGTAAAGGCCAATGCATAGTATAAACAGTTTCTTGCAATTTTATCATGTGGGAAACATAGAGAGGTGGAGATATAGTTCCTCTCTCATAATAATTGCAAGTAGGAGCAGCAAGCACATGCATATTATATCTATCAAAATCATCATGTGTAGTAGTAAAAGGCAACCCATCAATATAATCCTTAATAAGCACAAAGTTCTCTGATATAGTGTAGTTTGGAGAATTCAAAAAGATAATAGGACTATCATGTGTGGGTGCAATAGCAACAATTTCATGTTTAACATAAGGAACTATAGGAAGTTCATCTCCATAAGCATAATTCATATTGGCATCTTTGCCACAAGCATAGCAAGCATCATCAAAAAGGGATATTTTCAAAAGAATCAACGGGATCATAACAATTATCATAGCATTCATCCTTCGGTAAGCACGAAGGGAAATTAAACAATGTATGAGTTGAAGAGTTACTCTCATTAGAAGGTGGGCACGGGTGATCAATCTGCTCTTCCTCCTTTTGTTCTTCGCTCTCCTCCTCATCTTTTTCATCCAATGAGCTCACAGTTTTATCAATTTCTTCTCCCATAGATTCCTGCAAAATATTAGTCTCTTCTGGGACAGCAGAGACTTTCTCAATAAACGCATCAATATCGGAATTGTATTCATAATTCTCATAACAATATTTAAGGATAGCTAAATGTTCAGGTCTGTAGACATCATCATAAAGATTTTCATATTCTTTGAACATAGATTCAATTTCATAAGCACCCATAAAAGCAACAAATTCTTCTATTTGTTCCACATCATAGTAGTCATATATACCTCTAGCATAAGAAGCCAAAGTTTCATTATCATTAAATTCACATGAAAAGGGAAGGTGTGGAGCCTTCATCCTAGAGCAACAAGTATAATCATATCTCAAGCATAGTTGCCTAGCATACCAATACAACATATACATTTGATCCCATAATAGTTTTCCTTTTTGAGTCAAGCGATAATCCCTAAAGTATTCATGTTGATCCAACGTGTCTCCCATTACCAAATTGAATGGGGTTTTCTCTGGATTATCAAAGCAGTACATAATAGCTGTCACATAACGAGCATCGAGGGTTTTAGGAGGTTCCTCATCTCCGTGAGCAGCAAGTACACCTAATTTTTTTGGTATTTCGTGTTCCATATCCATAACTAAAGATAAAGAACAACTAAGAACAACAAGTAAAAATTACTTAGTGATAAAGCAAACAAGCACACACGAGAATATTCACCCCACGCTATTGCTCCCCGGCAACGGCGCCAGAAAAAGGTCTTGATAACCCACAAGTATAGGGGATCAATTGTAGCCTCTTTCGATAAGTAAGAGTGTCGAACCCAACGAGGAGCTAAAGGTAGAACAAATATTCCCTCAAGTTCTATCGACCACCGATACAACTCTATGCACGTTTGACGTTCGCTTTACCTAGAACAAGTATGAAACTAGAAGTACTTTGTAGGTGTTTTTGGATAGATTTGCAAGATAATAAAGAGCAAGTAAATAAAAAGTAGGGGCTGTTTAGATAAAGACACAACTAAGTTAGTTTTAGTAAAGAGCTTTTTGTTATGAGAAATTATTTGTCCTTAGGCAATCGATAACTAGACCGTTAATCATTATTGCAATTTTATATAAGGGAGAGGCATAAGCTAACATACTTACTCTACTTGGATCATATGCACTTATGATTGGAACTCTAGCAAGCATCCGCAACTACTAAAGAATATTAAGGTAAAACCCAACCATAGCAATAAAGCATCAAGTCCTCTTTATCTCATACGCAACAACCCCCTTACTCGGGTTTGTGTTTCAGTCACTCACGCAACCCACTATAAGCAAATCATGAACGTATTGCAACACCCTACAGCGGGGATCCCTCACGCTTGCGCGACGCGGAGAGCACCATAGGACAGCACCAATAATAAAACATGCAACTCAAACCAATCTTGATCATCAAATAGCCCATAGGACAAAACGGATCTACTCAAACATCATAGGATAGCCATACATCATTGGGAAATAATATATAGCGTTGAGCGCCATGTTTAAGTAGAGATTACAGCGGGTAAGAGAGAGGTTACACCGCTGCATAGAGGGGGGAAGAGTTGGTGATGATGGCGGTGAAGTTGTTGGTGAAGATTGCGGTGATGATGATGGCCACGGCAGCGTTCCGGCGTCACCTGAAGAGAAGGAGAGAGGGGGGCCCTTCGTCTTCTTCTTCCTTGACCTCCTCACAAGATGGGAGAAGGGTTTCCCCTCTGATCCTTGGCCTCCATGGTGTGGGAGGGGCGAGAGCCCCTCCGAGATTGGATATGTCTCTCT
The DNA here is from genome assembly GCF_018294505.1 of Triticum aestivum. NCBI lineage: Eukaryota > Viridiplantae > Streptophyta > Magnoliopsida > Poales > Poaceae > Triticum > Triticum aestivum. The sequence goes on along the minus strand of NC_057809.1, from coordinate 58,947,141 downwards.
GTCTTTCTCTGTTTCTGCGTTCCTGGTTTTTTCCCTTTCACCATTTCTTATATTCCCGGAGATCCGTAACTCCGATTGGGCTGAAATTTTAACACGATATCTATCCGGATATTAGATTTCTTGCGGCAAAAGAAGGGCATCAACTGCCTTACGGGGTGGCCACGAGGGTCAGGGGCGCGCCCCCTGCCTCATGGCCCCCTCGGGCATCGTCTCGCGTGGATTTTTCTTCCCAAAAATCACATATATCCCAAAAAAATCTCCGTCAGTTTTTAACCCGTTTGGACTCCGTTTGATATGGATATTCTGCGAAACAAAAAACATGCAACAAACAAGAACTGGCACTGGGCACTGGATCAATATGTTAGTCCCAAAAATAGTATAAAAAGTTGCCAAAAGTATATGAAAGTTTAAGAATATTGGCATGGAACAATAAAAAATTATAGATACGATGGAGACGTATCATGTACAAACAGCTCCTAGAGCGCCTCACGCGTGCGAGCAGCAGCTTCTCCTGGTCGAAGATGCTCATCACGCCGTCTTCGATCACCGTCCTGCAGCCCACCTCGTCAAGCTGTCCGATGCTCACAATGCTGCTTCGCAGCTGGGGTATGAAGTACACCCCCGTCAGTGCGCGGTGCGACTTGTTCCTGCAGTTGAACACCACTGTACCACGTCCACGGATATCAACGGACGAGCCATCACCAAACCTGACCATGCCAGTCACCGTCTCATCGAGCGCAGAGAACACGGCCCGTTCGCCTGTCATATGGTTGCTCGCGCCCGTGTCCATGTACCAGGCGTTGCACGCCGTCTGCACCGGGATCACGCCCTTCTCGTTGAGGAAGACGCGCTCGCGCGCCGGCTCGGCGTGGATCTGGGCGAGTCCATGGCTCACCGCCATCAGCAGCGTAGGCTGATCCTCCTGCACTTGGTTGAGGTTGGCCTCCTCCCTGCGCTACTGCTTGGGCTTGGTGCAGTCCCGAGCCATGTGGCCCTAGATGCCGTAGTTGTGGCAGTTGCCCTTGAAGCGAGAGCCGCCGCCCGATGACCCTCGGCCACCGCCAGGCGCGCCGTCTCCGGGCACGCTGTCCTTGCCCTTTCCACCACGTCCTCTGCCGCAGCCGCGACCGCCACTGCGGCCACCACCACGCGACGACCCCTCGCCCTGCTCGCACTGCTTGTAGCGCGCTAGCCACTGCTCCTCAGTGAACAGCAGGTTTCCATCGGCCTGCCCTGAGCAGCCATGATCAAACCTCTCCTCGTCCGCTTTGAGGCGGCCGGTCAGATCCTCAATGCTCAACGTATCGAGATCAACAAGGGTTTCAATGGACAGGGCGATCTGCGAGTACCGTGGAGGCACCACGCGCAAGAACTTTCTTACCGCCGTCTCCTCGGTGACCTTGTCGCCAAGGATGTTCGGGTTGGTGACCATGGAGCCGAGCCGCATCGCGAAATCATGCACGGTCTCCCCATCACGGAACTCGATGGTCTCGAAGTCCCGCGCCAGCGACTGGGCCTTGGCTGCTCGCACGCGGTCGCCGCCGATGTGCATGGTGGCGATCGCGTCCCACGCCGCCTTCGCTGACGGCTTGACGGCCAGCGTCCCCACCATCTCGGGTGGCACCGCTCCAAGGATGGCCTCCAGCGCCATACAGTCCTCACGGAAGTCGACGTCGCCGTGCTTGACAGCGTCCCAGTAGTCGCGCGCCTCCAGCTTCACCTTCATCAGGAGCGACTAGTCGTTGTAGTTCAACTTGGTCAGCATCGGCCAGTTCGCCGATCCAGACTCCCGGATCACTTTCTGCACGACCGGCGCCGCCAGCTCGCGGCCGCGGATTGTGCGGCTCCGTCCACGTCGCGGGGAGCGGGATGGTGGTCGTGAACGGCGCGCCGGTGACCTCAAGGGTGACTTCGACCCTGATCTGTCGCCCTTGTCCGTCTGCACCGGCTTCTTGCCGCCGGCCATGTCCACAGGATCTCTGACGAGGCTCTGATGCCACTTGTCGTTGCCACTGGGCAACTCTCTCTCTCTTTGATCTACCGATGAGGTTTAGCTAGAGTCCAGAGAAGCACGAAGTGGTTTTTGCGCCACCAACTAACTTGCGGCCTTTTCTGTTTTTCTCTTTTTATTCCTTGCGTAAGGATCGTGCCCGCACTGCTGGCTTCCGTCGCTACAAACGTGCCATCCCACGTCTGACGGATCGAGAGAGCGGACATCGCTACCAGCCCGTCGTGCTCACCGCACGACTCAGCCTTATACCTCTACGCAAAGGAAAAACAACGTCCAAGTTGTGACACCGCGCAGGGCTGTCACGTACATGAAATAACAGAAAGAAAAACTAGGCTAAACCCTGGACTTAAACGACTCAAGTAAAAACCTAACAGTTGTCAGAAGAGACCAGCATGGTGCTCCCGTCCATCAGCGGGGAATACGGGATACGCAAGCTCGTCGTGTGCTCGAGCGACCTCGTCGCAGCCATCGCCTACGTCGACCGCGTCCGCATCATCGCCTTCTGCCGGCCGGGGGCTGGCCGGTGGTCGCCGGTTCAGCGTCCGGAAGGCGTAGGCCGGCTGCTGGACATCGCCATCCACCGCGGGGAGCTGTACGCGCTGTACGACCGCGACACGTTCTGCGCCTACGACCTGGGCGAGGCCGCCGACGGCCACGGTGTCTCCCGGCGCTGCATCACCGGCGTCCGCCCCAGGGAGGCCGAGGCGCGCTTCCTGGCGTTCGAGGCGAGGCACTACCTCCTGCCGTCGCCTTCCCGCGGCACGCTGCTGCTGGTCCGCAGCATCGGCGCGACCTTCGACGTGTTCGAGTCGAGCTCGAGGCGACGGACGATGACGGCGGCCGGTGGTCGCAGGTGACGAGCCTGGCCGACGACGAGGCCCTCTTCGTCGGCGCGCGCTCCTCGAGGGCCCTGGCGGCGTCCCAATACGGCGGCGCCGTGCGAGGGAACCGCATCTACTTCGCCGGCGAGACGCACCGCGGCAGGAACTACTTGGACGAGGCTCAGGGCAACATGGGCGTCTACGACATGAGCAACTGAGCCATTTCTTCGATTGGTCTGCCGCGCGGTTCGTTCGACGATGACTGCCAGACCACGGGGTCCTGGCTCTTCCTTTCCACTGCTGGCTAGTTTGTGATCCATCCAATGATGATGCAAGCTCTTACGTTTACACGCCGAAGTTAGTTTCAGATTTTGTCAAAGTGCATTTCATAATGATATCCACAATTAATATTGACTAGTAATAATGTACGTGCAATGCACGTTTTTTTTTGTGAGAAAACTTCCAATCTATTCATCAACTGTCAAGGTAATACAAAGAACACCAGAAATAAAAATACATCTAGGTCCGTAGACCACCTAGCGACAACTACAATCACTGGAGCGAGACGAAGTCGCGCCACTGTCATCGCCCCTCCCTCATCGGAGCCGGACAAACCTTGTTGTAGTAGACAGTCGGGAAGTCGTCGTGCTAAGGCCCAATAGGACCAGCACACCAGAACAGCAACCACCGCCGATGAAGAGAATCATAGATCGGAAGGATCTAACCTGCAGACACACTGACATAGACGAACAAAGACCAGATCTAAGCGGATCCATCTAAGACAAACGCCGACCGAATCTCACAAGATCCGTCGGAGACACACCTCCACACACCCTCTGAAGATGCTAGAAGCACCACCAGGATAGGGGCTAGGCGGGGAGAACTTTATTCCATCTTCAAGAAGTCATCCCTGCCCCATTTTCCTAAACATGGCACAAACCCTAATAAAACAGAAAAAAAAAACCTAAAAACGGAGCCCTCTCGATGGCAAGTGCCGGAATCCGCCGCGCCTTCATGGTCCTAGGACCATAGGAGACGAAGCGGACCAACGACGGCCCCGGCGAGATGCTAAGGAAACCCTAGACGAGTCGCCTGGGACTTCGCCTGGCTGGAGTTGTACTAGGCGATATGCCGAACTCGTTCACGTAATAAAGCTATGCTTAGTAGGATATTAGTTGCACGGTTATATTAGGTAAGATATATCTGTTGCATGTTGATATTTGGTAAGATATCAATTATTTTTTCCCGGGAATGATAAGATATTAATTACATAGCAGATTTCAAAGGATATTGTTGAGTCAAAACGTGTTTATAACCAATGGCAGTGGTGGGTAATTAGAGCGTTGAACATGTTTGGTGCTCAACATTGGAACGATTTGAACCGCTAGATAACATGATTTGACGGTCGAGATGGTTTGAATCTGCTCATTTGGGTCTTTTTATATTGGTATAGATGATAATTTGCGGAAAGGATCAGGTCGATTATAAAAATTCATCGGAAGTACAAAACATCTCAAACATAACAAAAAATACATAATAACCAGCATTCCTACAAGCGTTTGAATGTATTTGTATTCTATAAATATACAGGATGCAATAACGCTCAAGATTGCCAAGTTAAGATTTTGTTTGTCCAACCACTAAGGTAGGAGTATGTCTTTTTTTTCATGAATATGAGTATTTTTTAAGCCCAAAACATAGAACGATTGTTCTATAGTATTTGTCATTAATATAAATATTTACAAAGTATTATAAGAAGAAAAGAAATAAAATAAAATAAAGCCATTGGCTCAACCAATTTCAACCCTTGAAAACTCCATGAAGAAAAGAGTTGCTAATGAGGCAAGATAACCAGAGATCCAACTCTTGTACTATGGTAAACTAGTCGAAGGCACGTGCTTTGCACGTGTGCATTCTTAATTGAAAAACTTTACACGAGAAGAAAATTTTAAGTATAAATGAAGCACTTTTTATATGGAGTTTTAACTTCACAACCTCTTGCCGAGTTACAATGTTCATGAACAAATTTTATTTTATTTTACTTTCAAAACATATAAAGAGTAATTTTGGTTAAACACTTACTTGGCAAACTTGTTGTTAATACTCTCAAAACGTTAAATCACACCATGGGATCAAATATATATATTTTTTCAAAAAAAAAATCATCTCCATGCATTCTACATCATTTGGACGTAGATGGAATAAAATACATTCTACACCATGCATATTCAATATTTTTACGAAAAAATGGGTATGTATCAGTCCATATATACATACTAGTTAAAGGCACGTGCCATGCACGTGTAAGGATTATAGCGAAATGTTGTATGTTGAGAGGATTTTTTTTTAATACTCTTTCCGTCTGGAAATATTTATTGAAAAAAGGATGTATTTAGACGCATTTTAGTTTTAGATACATTCATTTTTACCTATTTCTCCGACAAGTATTTTCGGACGGAGGGAGTACTTTGAATTGCTTATCACATGTGTCACGTGATACGTTGAGAGGGATTGAAGGCATTTTTATTTACTATATAATCAGGTTCTTAGTATTTATTAACTTATATTTTTCATGTAAAGTTCACAAACATGCATGCATACAGTGATTAGTCTGTCTAATAGAGTAGATGCTTTTGCCTAAAAAAATGTTGGTGCGAACAATCGGAAAGCTGGGCAATAATGTTTGTAAAACGAATTCATAAGATAAAGTAGAAAAATAGAGAGGCCGAGGGTCATTTTTTAATAAAAAAAAGTGTCAAAGCAGCCTTTGGGCTCTCAGGCACCAGTGGGGTGTTCTCTAGCATAGCAAAAGGTTTCAAAAAAATGATACCAAGATTTGCATGTGGTACAAAACAAAAAGCAGCAGACATCATTAAATATTAATTCAAATCAATATAAACATGCCAGAGTTCTTTTTTTTACACATGGCCTATTTTTTATACTCCCTCTCTCTCAGTTTACGGGGCATGCGCGTATCCCTAAATCGTCAATTTGACCAGCCTAATACAAGTCATATATTATAAAAAAATATATCAATATAAACTTCAGATGTTCTATTTTCAAACGCTATAAATTTTGTGTTATATAGTTTATATTAGGATGATAAAATTGACAACCTAGGTGTACACGCGGGACTTATAAATTGAATCGGAGGAAGTGAAAAATACCAGTTTAGTAAATATGCAGATTACTACATGTGTTATTTTTGACAAATAAAAATATGAGAAAATACTTCTGGCACCAGGAGTATTGATGCCCGAGAGTTAAACTTTGAAAGTAACAAAGTTTTTTTTAGTACAACACATATATTAATCTTCTATTTTACTTGTTGTTTAGTCTGTTAAAGCATCGGTACCGAGGCTGCAATGCATGTGTCTGTGGCTGTGGGGCAGCGTTGCATTCCTTGCCTGGTGTGGCTGTGGGGCAGCGTTTCTTTTTGTCAACTGGGCCTGCCGGCACATTTCCTGTGGCCGGCAGAAGAATCGAGAGCATGCAAGTACTCTGCCGCGCTGGCAATCTAGCAGCACGAAAATGGAACCCCACCACGAATCCCTATGTGCTCAGCCGTTAGATTGCCCTATCCTATGGTCTATATGTGGCCACGTAGTCCTCTATCTAAAGCAATTGAATCTGAGCCGTTCGTTTACAAACATCCAACGGTCTATATAACTTCATACTGGTACACTATATAGGAGTATAGATGCATGTAAATTAATGGTAGCATCATAAAATTCACGCAAAAACGTGAGAACAGCCGTTCCGCTTGACCTTTCTTTTTACCTTTCGTTATTTGCAGAAAAATGGGTATGTATCAGTCCATATATACATATACATGTAAATGAATGGTATCATCGTAAAATTCATGCAAAAACGTGAGAACAGCCGTATCGCTCGACCTTCTGTTTTTTTTACCTTTTTTTTAGAAATGCCTTCTGATTTTATTTTTCCTAAAAAAAATCCTTTTGATTTTATTTGAGAGGTATCTGCTTGATTTTTTTTTGAGAAATACCACTAGTTACGTCCTACCTTACCACCCAGGCTAAAATATGGTTTGGGCTGACAATTGGCTATAGGCACACGGGCCTTCAAGCTTGCCACTGGGCCAACTGTATGGAGCCCCACTCAGAAACGTCAACATCAGATCCCTCGCGCTGGCTGTTGAGCGAGTTCCCTGAAAAAAGACAATCAAGCGGACCGCCACCGCCCCTTCTCCCCTGCCCCCCCCCCCCCCCCCCCCCCCCCCCCCCCCCCCCCCGCGTTGTCACGTTAAAATCACATCATGGAATCAAATATATATATATATTTTCAAAAAAAATCATCTCCATGCATTCTACATCACTTGGACATAGATGGAATAAAATGCATTCTACACCATGCATATTCAATATTTGTATGAAAAAATGGGTATGTATCAGTCCATATACACATATGCATGTAAATTAATGGTAGCATCATAAAATTCACGCAAAAACGTGAGAACAGCCGTTCCGCTCGACCTTTTTTTTACCTTTCTTTATTTGCAGAAAAATGGGTATGTATCAGTTCATATATACATATACATGTAAATGAACAGTATCATCGTAAAATTCATGCAAAAACGTGAGAATAGCCGTTTCGCTCGACCTTCTGTTTTTTTTACTTTTTTTAGAAACACCTTCTGATTGTATTTTGCCTCAAAAAAATCCTTTTGATTTTATTTGAGAGGTATCTGCTTGACCTTGTTTTTTTTTAGAAATACCGCTAGTTACGTCCTACCTTACCACCCAGGACTAAAATATGGTTTGGGCTGACAATTGGCTATACGCACACGGGCCTTCAAGCTTGCCACTGGGCCAACTGTATGGAGCCTCACTCAGAAACATAACATCAGATCCCTCGCACTGGCTTGTCTCAAAAAAAAAAAAAAGATCCCTCGCACTGGCTGTCGAGCGAGTTCGCTGAAAAAAGACAATCGAGCGGCTTCTCCCGTTATCAGGAAGCACGGTGTTAGAATTGTGTCGAATATTATTGTACAAGTTAGGGTATAGTTGGATTTGTTTTTGGACTGTGTGTAGATAGAATATAAAGTCGTGTTCAAGTAAGTCACTTGTATCCTGGGCCTCTCATATATAGCGGGGGTAGACACACGATGTAACCTATGTCAACATAATAGCACAGGCATGTGGGGGAGCCGGCGGCGTGTGCCGGCGTCCGGGCGACCGGGGTGCGGTGTTGTGACGGTGTCATGAGGAGGAGCGCCCGTAGTCATGCCCCGGGGATATAGCCATATCGGTGAACCTCGTTAACAAATCTCGGTGTCGTGTTCGTGTGATTGCTTGGTCTTCGGTAGATCGACGGAGTGCATTGAATTTATTCTAATAAATAGTATCATGAGCAAGGTTCAATTTAAGGCCGTGATGTTGATTTAGAAGAGGAGGATGAGAGAAGATCATGGTTGCGGAAGTTGTCACGGTAACGTCCGTCGACGAGAAACAGGCAGCGGAATCGATCGGTCGTTTCGTCCACGGAAGCAATCGGAAACAGGCGAGATCTCGACATACGGCAGGTGGTCGTAGGCATCGAGATGTTTCAGATCGAATCGGTCTGGCGGCAGGAGACGTGGCGATCAGGAACACAGCTTCAGCGGTGTCATGCAGCGTGCAGCAGCAGGACTCTTCAGCGGTAACGGCGCGTGATGCGCGGCCCAAGGCCCAGGCACTAGGCAGGCCGGCAGGCGAGACGAGCGTACGTGCGCTCTGCATGTGTTGGAGAGGTCCTGGAGCGGCAGCTGTGGCTATAAGGCACTGGTACAAGTGATTGGCTTGGTGTTGAGCGTGTCGCACGAGATTTGTTGGTTAAAAAAAAAGGCTACGTGACGGACTGATGCTATCCATCAAGAGGAAGAGATGAAAAGCTAATTGATTTACGGTCTACAGGAGCACGAGGTGGAGTGTTGGAGTTTTCTCATTGATCTTCACGGTGAAGTGCATACGGGAAGGCTTACGTGGTGCAGTTTGGCTTTATTTCTTTGTACATGGTTGTGTACGAGGATGGTAGGATGAGGGTCCGTGGTGTGCGTGGCAAGGATGATGACGTGCGTATAAGGCTTGGAGGAGTCTGGAGCATGTCATGGGAGGATCATATGCATACACATGGCGTCAAGCAATGCACGGAGATGTGCGGGCGGACACGAAGCAGGATGACGCATTATTGCAGTTGGATATTTTCAGCTGGGTTGGACTACATAGTCTGACGGATCGGCGGGGATGTTGGTCAAAGCAGAAGACGACGGTGATTTCGGCGACGACGACATAGGAGCGTGATGCTGATGGTGACCGACTTCTGGGGCGTGAAAACACGTGGTGCAGGCCTGAGGGCTTATGTGGCTTCGACAGACTATGGGGCGGGGTTGATTCAAGATGGTGCGCACAGGAGAGCTTGAAGTCGACAGGGCGCGGGAGGTGGCACGTACACCTACCATGGAGTCATGTTGAAGGTGGAGTTGGAGTCTGATGGGCGACTTCACTTTGTGCTGGTGGAGGGGCTACGGCGTAAGAATTCGGAGAGTCGAAGCCTATTTCAGCGGGATAACGAGAGACACGTGGATCGGACTGGGTACCAGTGGTCTGATGGAGACGTGATACTCGGCATCGGTCGATGATGATCGGTGGTTCTCTGAAGTGGGGGTTGAGGCAGTGTGGGCTAGCTACCTGGGAGACTCGACCAGGGCAGCAGAGGCTCGACGCGGTGATAGCGGCGAGGCGTGCGAAAAGCACGGGACACAGCGACAGACCAAGGCACTAATAGTGAGACATGTGGTCAGACAAAGTGTGCAGGGGTGCTGAAGCAGTGTTGACAAGTACCAGATTCAAGTTGGTCACTGGGTCTATCGGTGCTAGTTGATGGACAAGAGTTGACCATGGAGAATCTGAGAAAGTGGCGGAAAGTCTGAAATTGTCAACTGCTGAGAGAGTACATGGTTGTATATTCTGTGGTGTTCAATGCACATGGCAAAGTACGGATGACAAGTACAGAAGGAGGCGGAGTGCTATAGCTATGGGACATGCCAAAGACTATCCGGGGAAAAGGATGAGACAACTGTGAATTTGACTCAGGGTGACATAGGGCGACGATGAAATTCCTTTAAGTTTCAGACAGACGGTCAAGAAAGAGCGGTGATGTTGAGTTCAGGTAACTCTTGTATGTGACATCCAATATATGAGTTGTTCATTTTCACGCAGATAAATTATCTGGGTGTGATGGCGTTGAACGGAAACTTCGGAAATTAGGAACACAAAGTAGAGTAATGAAAAACTTAATTTTGCTCAAGTGTTGACTATGAAGAAGACGAGAAAGGACTACAGTTGCAGGTGAAGTCACATGGAGTCTGGGAGTAGCAGCGGTGCTCATGAAATATCTCAAGTCTAATGTATATGAAGGTTCGACACATGGATGAATTCAAGGTGGTGGAGAATATTCACTAAGGTGGAGTTTGTTAGAATTGTGTCGAATAATATTATACAAGTTAGGTTACAGTTGGATTTGGTTTTGGACTGTGTATAGATAGGATATAGAGTCGTGTCCAAGTAGGACACTTGTATCCTAGGCCTCTCATATATAGCGGGGGTAGACACACGATGTAACCTATGCCAACATAATAGCACAGGCACGCGAGGGAGCCGGCGGCGTGTGCTGGCGCCCGGGCGGCTGGTGTGCGGTATTGTGATGGTGTCATGAGGAGGAGCGTCCGTAGTCATGCCCTAAGGATGTAGCCATATCGGTGAACCTCGTTAACAAATCTTGGTATCGTGTTCATGTGATTGCTTGGTTCTCGGTAGATTGACGGAGCACTTCGGATTTATTCTAACACACGGTGGCACCCAAATCCGGCAGCCACGGCCCCACACGTCAGCAGGTGGCACACTCCACACCTCAGATACATGTGAAGCCTGGAGCCTACCGTGGGTTGTGGAATCCTCTAGAAGGGCGACTCGTTTTCAGGTTTGGCGGGAACTACTTGGGTGGCAAATCCAAGTGACAGAGGTCGTTTTGATTAAATAGAGTTGACGGCTACAGATGAATCTATTTTGGAAGTTACGAGTAAAAGAAGAGAGAAGAAGGTAGATTCAAATATTCAAAAAAATGTGTACTATAGTAGTAGAGATACATATTATTCTTGATACTATGAGTTAACGACAGAAGATCAGACTTTAGGAGGTATCTCCAAGAGGCAAGACTGGAGTATTCAAGTTTTAAAATCCAGAAGTTTTTTTGCATCCAAATGTGCCAACAACCCATGAAGATGATGTTCAGAGCAAATTAATATGGAATTGAGGCCAGGCTCAAAATGATTTCATCCAACATTGGTAAACCTCTCTGCCTAGTGACGACAATATCAGAATCGCAGCAGTGCTAGGAAAACAGATAATCTTATGCTACCTGCATCCCTGTTGATGCAGTCTTGTTGGCAAACTCATCAGCATTAGATAAAAATCAACTGGATAGTGAGTACTGAAAAAAAGATAATCGACTAATGACTAATATGAACTGGAGAGTGACAAACAAGATTTAAATGAATAATGACAATTGAACATACTGAAATAAAACTTTCAACTACATACTACTACTAATAATAAAACTGACATAACTAAACTAACAAATGATGGTTTCAGTAATGCTGCAAGGAGAAAGTAATGACTGAAAAACAAAAAACAAAGAGACGGAACACAATAGCATCAACCTGATATTCAGATATACTTTCAAAAAAAACTTGATATTCAGATAGATGCTTCATACCATCATAAGCCTCCATGATGATGAGAACATGTCGATACTGCCACCCCCCTCCCCCAATGCACAACTCTCACCATATCACCTATACTTGCCATCCTCCTTCAGGGTCCATGCTGGCTGGATTGTATCAAAGAGAGTATGCGGCGTCGGTTGGTGGAGCAAGTAGAGCCACGCGATCATCGCCCATGGGTGTTCTTGTCCTTTCACCACCTTTGGCTCCTCCATGTCTAACATGATTAGATCCTTCGCTTCCTCTTTGCCCTCCCCTTCCACAACGTCCCCAGACCCTTCTAGATCTAGCTACTGCGCCTCCTCCCTTACGGCATCTCCCTCGTCGGTGCCGCCATCTTCCCATTCACAGCCACCGCCTGGTCGTGAATCAACGTGTGTGCCACCGCGAACACATTGGCATCATTGTTCACTGGCTTCGGGTGGTCACTCCTTGAGCACCCCCCGAGGGAGTCCTGGATTATGGGGTCCTCGGATGGCCGGGCTATGTGGCATGGGCCGAATTGATGGCCCGTGAAGATACAAGATCGAGGACCTTCCCCCGTGTCCGGATGGGACTCTCCTTGGCGTGGAAGGCAAGCTTGGCGCTCGGATATGAAGATTCCTTTCTCTGTAAACCGACTCTGTACATCCCTAGGCCTCTCCGGTGTCTATATAAACCAGAGGGTTTAGTCCATAGAGGCAGTCATAATCATACAGGCTAGACATCTAGGGTTTAGCCATTACGATCTCGTGGTAGATCCACTCTTGTAACCCTTATACTCATCAAAGCCAATCAAGCAGGAAGTAGGGTATTACCTCCATCAAGAGGGCCCGAACCTGGGTAAACATCGTGTCCCCTGCCTCCTGTTACCTTCGATCCTTAGACGCACAGTTCGGGACCCCCTATCCGAGATCTGCCGGTTTTGACACCGACATTGGTGTTTTCATTGAGAGTTCCTCCGTATTGTCAATAAAGCGATCGATGGCTCACCTCGCCATCAACGACAAAATCACCTCTGGAAAAGCCCTAGTTCCTGGACAGATCCTCCAGATCGCCAATTTCATCATAGGCGCCCGCCCCGGCCATTAAGCCCAAGGCGGTCCCCCGAATTGCCAAAAATCATCTCCGCATCAACCCCGAAAGCATCGATAAGATGAATCCGGCAGATGTCTCGTCTTTAAACAAACTGCTAGATCGCATCGCCACCCTGGGGGTTGCAACAGATTATGACCTGATTTGGCTTAAACCCGATCAGAAGGAAATCAGGTCTCCACCTGTCACCCACCTGGTGACTGTCGTGGAATAACAAGTTGAGGATACCGCTCCTCCTATGCTGAAAACAAACTATGTTCAGATCTCCGATCCTCATGAGCCGGACACTCATCTTCGAGAAAGGATCATCCATCCTCTGAACATAGAGTCAGGTGCTGAGTCTAAAAAACCCCATGACACTCGGGATCCTGGGCCAATGACCTCAGAAATTTTTCAAAATCCGGATTCCATAATGGGTCAGGGTTCGGATTTAAACCCACCCACCCACCATAATAAATATTCTCCAAGCAATTCCGGTCCCTAGGACATATGCAATTTAAGGTATATACGACAGCAACCTCAGGAAACAGTCCATCACTTTTGGGCTAGATTCCTACTTGTTAAAAACAAGATTAAAGATTGTTGCGACGACGACGCGGTATCAGTCTTTCGCCGCAACCGTATGGACGAGGGCATCCTCAATGCCCTTAATCAGCGCCACATACCGCACTTTGCATATTTGGCACACATAGTACCGAAATATTGCACAATAGAAAGCTCCTGGAAAGCCCAGACAGCTCGCTGGGAACCACCGTCCTTTAAGCCACCCACCGGCCGGACAAAACGGATGCACCCCTGCGGGGCACCTGATCATTACTTCACGGAAAGAAAATTAAGCACTTACCGGGACACAGAACTGTCCTTGATGAATGGCTCGACAAGCCCTGTCAGATACACACGATGCCGAATTCCGGACCAACTCATAGCCTTCAGGCATGTTGGATACTCCGGGAGGTGGCTAAAAGCGGGGAGGCTATTCTCACCAACACTACTCCGGCAACGCATTCCCCCGAGGATAACGACCTCAATGTGTTTACGATCTTTGAGACCTTTTCTTCAAACAACTGGCGTAAAAGGATGCTCCGCGACCTCGCCGAAGTCAATCACATAGCCGCAATAAATCTTTGGAACAATATGGCGATAACCTTTAACGCCAGTGATGAGCCAAGGGCCCGATCGGTCCGAGCACCAGCCGCTTTGGTTTTAAAACCAATTGTAGACGGCTTTCGCCTCACTAAAGTGCTCATGAACGGCGGCAGCGGACTGAACCTCATCTATGAAGATACGCTCAACAAAATGCAAATGGACAAGAGTCACATTGAGCAGAGTAATACAACCTTTCGAGGAATTATCCCCAGTAGGGAAGCAAGATTCTTGGGGAAAATTAAACTCTATGTGGTATTCGGCACGCCAGAGAACTATAGGTCCGAAGAGATAATCTTCCAGGTGGCCCCTTTCAACAGCGGATATCATGCCCTGTTAGGGCGAGACGCATCCACACGCTTCCAAGCCATACCTCATTACGGGTACATGAAGCTCAAAATGCCCAAGCCCAATAGTGTTATCACTATCGCCAGTGATCCGGACATAGCACTCCATGCCGAAAACAAAACTGCACCATCGGCCCTTGAGGCACTGTCTGAAGCCCTGGCGGCCGAGGAGCTCACCGCTCTGCGTTCCACAGTGGATAGAGACGACATAATTCTTGATAAAAGGCCTAAATCCACCTCTTTCTAGCCAGCAGACGAGATAGTCAAATTTCAAGTTCACCCAACGGAGCCCAAGAAGACAGCTTCCATTGGGTCATAGCTGGATCCAACGGTCGACGCCGCATTACGCGCGTTCTTGCGCAAGAATTGGGACATCTTCGCCTGGCACCCCTCGAATATGCCAGGAATCCCACACGCGCTGGCCGAACATAGTCTCAATATACTGAAGGGATACAAAGCAGTCAAGCAAACATTGCGACGATTTTCTGAACCCGAACGACAGGCTATGGGGGAGAAGCTAGCCAAGCTACTCGAAGCCAGGTTCATCAGAGAGATCAAACATCCGTACTGGCTAGCAAACCTGGTCAAGGTGCCAAAGAAGGATAAATCCTGGCGCTTGTGTGTCGACTTCAAGGACCTTAATAAAGCTTTCCCTAAGGATCCCTTCCCAATACCTCACATCGACCAGATTATTGATGCAACCGCAGGACACGACTCACTGTGTTTCCTCGACGCATACTCCGGATACCATTAAATCAAAATGAAGCAATCCGACCAAGCCGCAATGGGCCATTGAGCTCTTACCATTTGAAATAACATATAAGCCACGCCAAGCCATTAAACCTCAGGTGTTGGCTGACTTTGTCGCCGAATGGGCAGGGGCCAAACTCCCTAAAGAGTATGGCACATATTCCAACTGGGTGATGCACTTCGACAGCTCGAAAATACTAGCCGGACTTGGGGCTGGTGTCGTCCTGACATCCCCCACAGGAGACACAGTCCGTTATGTGCTCCAAATAATGTATACAGACTTTAATAGCGCAGCCGAATATGAGGCCCTATTGCATGGTCTTCGGATGACCGTCTCTATGGGCATACAATTCCTCGAGGTGTGCGGGGATTCAAACCTTGCAATATCCCAAATAAACAGAGAATTTGATGCCAAAGATCCAAAGATGGCGGCTTACTGCAACGCCGTACTTAAAATATCATCTCGGTTTGAGGGGCTCGAGTTTCATCACGTGGCCCGAGAGAGTAATCAAGCAGCGGACATCCTTGCTCGCATGGGCGCTAAGCGCGACCCCGTCCCACCCAATACCTTTGTGGATAGGCTCTTCAAGCCATCCGTGGTATGGCAGGACGAGAGCAGCAACACCAGTCCGGAGCCGATCATACCCCCAGATTCCAAACACAATTCTGATATCATCGGGGACTCGACCACCGAAATAACACCATCGGCCCATGAAATCATGGCAGTGATCGCCCCATGGACCGAACCCTTCCTAGCCTACCTTAATAGGCGAGAGCTCCTTGAGGACTAGAATGAGGCCCACTGTATCGTTCGACGCTCGAAATCCTACAAGGTTCATGAAGGTGAGCTCTACAAGAAAAGTACCACCGGAGTCCTTCAAAGATGTATCTACAAAGAAGAAGGGCGGTAGATTTTGGCCGAAATCCATGCTGGTCTTGGCGGTCATCACGCCGCATCTCAGGCCCTTGTAAGTAAGGCCTTCCGTACCGGTTTTTTCTGGCCTATGGCCCGAGCAGATGCACAAGACCTCGTCCAACATTGTGTAGGCTGTCAGCTTTTCGCCAATCAAAGCCATATGCCGCCTACCGCCCTACAAACAATCCCCATTACTTGGCCTTTTGCGGTCTGGGGGCTTGACATGGTCAGACCGCTTAAAGGGGGAAGCCATAAGAAAAAATACCTACTGGTCATGGTGGATAAATTCACTAAGTGGATAGAGGCCAAATCAGTTAGAACAGCCAAAGCCGAACCAGTGATATATTTCATATCCGGTGTCGTACACCGTTATGGTGTCCCACACAGCATCATTACCAATAACGGCTCTAACTTCAGAGCCGACGAGGTAAAAACTTGGTGTGCTAATCTAGGCATCAAGCTCGATTATGCCTCCGTTTATCACCCTCAAATAAATGGTCAAGTTGAACGGGCTAATGGCCCTATAATGAGAGGCATTAAACTGAGACTAGTGCGATCCTTAAAGGAGTCAGATAAACACTGGGTTGAGGAGCTCGACTCCATACTCTGGGGGCTGTGGACCACGCCCAATCGCACGACCAGATACACACTGTTCTTTATGGTGTACGGCGCAGAGGCCGTCTTGCCCTGCGATATTATTCACGACTCACCTCGAGTACGCATGTACAAAGAGAGAGAGGCCAAGCTCGATCGGCGAGATGACTTAGATGGCCTGGAGGAGGAGCGCGATGTCGCAAAAGCTCTTTCAGCATTACACCAACAACAAGCTCGAAGATACCAAAGCAGAGAAGTGCGGGCCAAGACTTATAATGTCGGTGAACTCGTTCTACGCCTACCAGAGAAGAAAAAGGACAAGATCAAGCCCAAATGGGAGGGTCCCTTCATTATAGATGAAGTTCTCACTAGAGGAGCCTACCGCCTTCGTAATGCATCGGACAATCTCCTAGAGCCGAACCCATGAAACGCTGCCAGACTCCGAAGATTCTACGCCTAAGCCCGGACTCATTGTTCGTTACGGTTTTTTTTCTCTTTCTTTTCGTTCTTATACGACTTTTGGCCTGTGTTTGGATAAACCGCACACTTAAGGGGTTTACATCCTTAAATGTACATCACCCCAATACCTGGGGGTTCTAGTCATAGAAGCTTATTATTTATCGAGCATCAAGCTCACCGTATATATGTGTCATCTTCTCATATATGTCTTTTCTCCGCCATTATATGCACCTTTATGACTTAAGTTTTTGCCAAGCTGGGTTGCCTGGCTCCTGTGCTTATGCCCTACGTTCCCGCTTGTTCGGCTAGGGCATAAAGAGAGCACCTCTGCGATTGTTACAGCCGGGTTATCCGGACATGTACCTCAGATGGGTGAAGCCGAAAGCTAGCATTCTTAAGGGAATAATAGGTCGGTGGACAAAAGATGAACTCCCCTCGTTGCGATACAAGCCCCCAAAATACAACGTGTACTGTGATTTTTGGCATCACAGCTCAGGCATGCACAACAATGCACGCTGGCCCAGGGAGAGGAACCCCTAACGGAAACTCTCTGGAAGATGTTTCTTACGATCAAGTGTAATATAACATAACTCCCCAAACACAACTTGTCTATTCAAGCAACTATGACCGGACTGCCTGATTTCCGAACATACTTCGGTGTTTACCACCGGTACAGTATTCGGAAACACTCCAAACTTTGGATTTCGGAGGTTAAAGCGGAAGGTCTGCCATGACAATCATTTTATAATTCGGCTAGAAATACGTTTGTCGATAAAAGTACATTACTACTTGGACTCAAAAACTTCATCTTCCTCTAGACCATCTAATAAGTTGTCTAGCTTACAATCCTGTTGCGAAAACTTGACGGCTATCCTTACTTGGTCATATACTAAGCTAACAGGAACTTCCTGTCCATCTGGTCCTCGAGGCCCGACCCAGGCCATATGATTCGGATCAAGTCCGGTGTACCGTGTTTTCACCATGGCCTAGGCCTCTCGTGCACCCTCTCGGCATGCTGATATCTTCCATAGTCCAAAGCGGCGACGAGCTCCCTTGAATAAATGCACGAGTTCCTCCATACTTCCTGGAGGAGAATCGGCCGGCTATAAAGCTTTAGCAATGTTCCTCATTGCCTTCTGGGCTCGATCATGCACTTTGGACAGCTCTTGTAGCAGATCGCCTTGAAATCCGAACATCTCTCCTTCGGGCCGCCCAGACAGTACACCTACAGAAATAAACTTGTTAAACTTCCCATTAGGGGACTGTATGGAAGTAAGGTTACAAAGCATACTGAATATGCCTCCTTTCAGCTTTCTGTTCTCCTTCAGGGCATCCACCAGTTGGGCTCGTATGTCCTTCAGCTCCTCGGCTTGCTTGATGTTGGCATCTTGTAGCTTGTTCTTTTCATCCCTGGTCCGTGTTAGTATACGTTGACCAACGGCTTATTACCCTTCGGCATGCTCCTTGTCCACCTGAGCAGACTTTAGCCTTTCCTCCAACTGCTTTGTCGATCCTGCCGCTGAAAACAAAACAATGCATATTTTAAAATCATTGTTGGCACAGAATCGTATTTCCTGGACACTGTTGTGCTTACCATCGGATGCCTTTTTGGAATTCTTCAAACTCTCTAGTTCGGCGATGACAACAGTTAGCTTGGTCCGACACCCTTCAAGCCCCTTGGACAATGTGTTATTCTTCTCCGTAAGTACCTGATGATATAACAATCCTTCAGTCAGTTGGGCCAACTGCTTCAAGTCTTGGGGGCTGCGGGCATATGACCATGTTAAATTGTGTCAAATTTCACTTGTATTTTATTTGAGAACAGCTGAATAATTCCGGCAAGGCCGTCTCGAGCGGCCCAGATATAGGCATCCGTCGAATTCAGTGCGGTGAATTCTTGTTTGGACAAGGCCGGTGTACGCATGGCTTGCTTCAAGCGACGGTGATTCATCACGCTCTCCACTTCGGAATTTGTGACGGACACATCATTCGAATCCTCTTGAGGAGGCGGAACGGGCGCGACATTTGCTCGCG
The DNA here is from genome assembly GCF_018294505.1 of Triticum aestivum. Taxonomy (NCBI): domain Eukaryota; kingdom Viridiplantae; phylum Streptophyta; class Magnoliopsida; order Poales; family Poaceae; genus Triticum; species Triticum aestivum. The sequence goes on along the minus strand of NC_057809.1, from coordinate 58,928,210 downwards.
TCCTAATTGGCGAGTTTGGTACCGGATTAGTGGGCATTTGGCTAACTGGGCGCTTTCCCACCATTTGTTGTGTACTCCTCCTAAAAGATAAAGAAGGGGAGAATCTTAAACAATCCAGACTCATGCCTAGGCATGCATTAAGTACAAATACCTCTTGGAAGACTGTGAAGCCTCCGCGGGACTCCCGGCTCCTTTTCGTTTTGAACGACGGCCTTGCGCGGGGTACGCCCTCGAAGAGTTACAGTCCTTTTTACGCCGATCCTGATGAAATCCGGATTAGTACAACAGGAAAGGATACAAATGAGGATCTCTTCTTAGGAAGCCTTTGGATACTCACGATGCAGAATGGGTAAAGGCGAGGGTAGTCGGCGATAATGGTCACTTCCGAACCGTCAAGGCTCACCTGATAGAATACCCCATGATGACCCACAAGTATAGGGGATCTATCGTTGTCCTTTCGATAAGTAAGAGTGTCGAACCCAACGAGGAGCAGAAGGAAATGACAAGTAGTTTTTAGTAAGGTATTCTCTGCAAGCACTGAAATTATCGGTAACAGATAGTTTTGTGATAAGGAATTCGTAATGGGTAACAAGTAACAAAAGTAAATAAGGTGCATCAAGGTGGCCCAATCCTTTTTGTAGCAAAGGACAAGTCTGGATAAACTCTTATATAAAGGAAAGCGCTCCCGAGGACACATGGGAATCATCGTCAAGCTAGTTTTCATCATGCCCATATGATTCGCGTTCGTTACTTTGATAATTTGATATGTGTGTGGACCGGTGCTTGGGTACTACCCTTCCTTGGACAACCATCGATATCCCACTTATGATTCACCCCCATCACAAGCATCCGCAACTACGAAAGAGGAATTAAGGTAAACCTAACCATAGCATGAAACATATGGATCCAAATCCGCCCCTTACGAAGCAACACATAAACTAGGGTTTAAGCTTATGTCACTCTAGCAACCCATCATCTACTTATTACTTCCCAATGCCTTCCCCTAGGCCCAAGCAATGGTGAAGTGTCATGTAGTCGACGTTCACATAACACCACTAGAGGAAAGACAATATACATCTCATCAAAATATCGAACGAATACCAAATTCACATGACTACTTATAACAAGACTTCTCCCATGTCCTCAGGAACAAACGTAACTATTCACCAATCATATTCATGTTCATAATCAAAAGGGTATTAATATGCATAAAGGATCTTAACATATAATCTTCCACCGAATAAACCAACTAGCATCAACTACAAGAAGTAATCAACACTACTAGCAACCCATAGGTACCAATCTGAGGTTTTGAGACAAAGATCGGATACAAGAGATGAACTAGGGTTTGAGAGGAGATGGTGCTAGTGAAGATGTTGGTGGAGATTGACCCCCTCCGATGAGAGGATCGATGGTGATGATGATGGTGACGATTTCCCCCTCCCAGAGGGATGTTTCCCCGACAGAACAGCTCCGCCGGAGCCCTAGATTTGTTCCGCCAAGGTTCCGCCTCGAGACGATGGCGCTTCGTCCCGAAAGATGCCTTCTTATTTTTTCCAGGGCGAAAGACACCTTATACCAGAAGATGGGCATCGGGGGCTGACGGTGTCCTGGACTAGGGGGTACTCACCAGTGCCGTCTCCCGGTCAGTTAGATTGGGCCGAGGACCCCAATGGTCGTATACTCATGGGCCAGTTCGGACAGCTGCCACATACAAGGAAGATTCCACAAGACTTGGTGGTCAAGACAAGGACTCCTCTCCCACCGGCGTATTCGGCTAGGACTCTTGTTATCCTAGGCCTCTGGTGCATTATATAAACTAGGGCTAGGCTAGTCGATAGATATACAAACAATTATATACCATAAGTTAGCTTCTAGGGTTTAGCCTCTACGATCTCGTGGTAGAGCAACTCTTGTAATACTCATATCATCAAGATAAATCAAGCAGGAAGTAGGGTATTACCTCCATCGAGAGGGCCCGAACATGGGTAAACATCGTGTCCTCTGCCTCCTATTACCATCTGCCTTAGACGCATAGTTCGGGACCCCCTACTCGAGATCCGCCGGTTTTGACACCGACATTGGTGCTTTCATTGAGAGTTCCACTGTGTGATCGGCAAAAGGATCGATGGCTCGTCTGCAGATTAACTGCGACGTCGACATCTTCGTCACCGGCTCGACTGGTCACCTTGGCTTGACCGAGGACTGCGCCCTGCCTCCGATCGTCATGTTCGGACGAGGGCCTTCATCAACACCAACCCCGATCTCTATCAAGATCATGGAGGAATCGTCCATGGAGCCCGAGGGCTCAACGTCAACATTGCCCTCGGGCGACCGTGCTGTTTTCCTGGACAGCGAACGCGTATCCGCCGCCACCGCCTCCTCGAGTGTCGTTTTAACGACCGTTTTGGTGGAATTGTGCATAATCGAGTCTACAACAACCCTAGAAAATTTCGTCGAGTTCCGATGGAGGAATCTCTGGCAATCTATGATATACCGGAGCCCTATCAAATCCAAACGGGAATCTAGAAAAGTTTAGGGTGTGGTCTCCAGAGCCCAGCTCGGAAGTCCTTTGGAAGATCCAACCGTTCATCAGCTGCGGAATTCCCATATCTTCCACCCCTCAAAATTTCAGCTCGATCCGACCGTCCAAACTCCGAGAACCTTCCGATTAGTGCATCACTTTTCAGATCTGTTTTCTGCGCGAACATGGATCCGACCCGAATTCATGTTTCTTTATGAACGTGATATTTGACAACCTTTTTAAAATGAATTTTCTTCTAAGGTATTGTGCGTTGTTTTTAGCACGTGCCCATAAAATTTTAATCCTCCTCTGAGGTAATCTTCGCCATCACGCTGGTGTCAAACCAGTCCGGCAATATAGCCCCACGACTGCCGACCTGCGCTAGACATGTCGTCGCTTTTTAAGCCAAGCTCAACTTCTTTGGATCCTCACCTCGGCAAGCCGAATAAGAGTTCGGAATTGCCAAGGATAAATCATCACCAACATCGCCACCCCACGGATTACACGGAGCAGGCACACCGGCATCACCGCATGGTCACTTCATCATACCAGCATTGGTCGCGTCACAAGTTACGACCTGGGTCGGCATGGCCACACTATTGCTTCTTCGAGCCAATGTCCATCACGCCGAACTACTTCAACACCTCGGCTGACATGGCAGCTACAACTACTCCTCACCGGCCTGCTCCGTCACCTCGGCTAGACCGAGGACTTGCTATTTCTTCATCAACATACTCCGGTGACTTCGGTGTCACCAGCCGACCAGCTTTGTCACGTTAGCTAGACCGAGGGCTTCGCCTCGGCAAGCCAAACTTTGCCAGCATCACCAGGCCATCGCTTGGTCGCCCATTAGGCAATGGGTGTGCGGATTGATTCTCGATTTTGGGAGTCGCTTTTCTTCGGAATGCTACAACAAATAAACTAGGTGCTATTAATCCTAACAATTTTTGCTTGTTGGGTTTATTTTTCTTAAGGAATTATTACTCTGGTTTGTTCCGTCATCTGTACACAGGTCTATCAAATGGCGGCCACATTAAAAACGGCCGCGTGGTGGTTCAGTCAGTTTCCGTACATAGTTCGGCGAATGCCGCATCCGGAGCCCAGACCGCCCTGCAAATTCAGGCTTTGTCATGCCTTCACCGCGTCATGCTGACGCCCTGCATCGACATTGGCTTCGACGCCAGGCCACATTTCTTTAAATAAATTATAATTTTGTAAAGCAATTATGCAAGGATTATATATATATTATTATTATTTCCTGGACCGCACTGTTTTATGTGTGCAGGTAATCGATTATGACTGCGTTAGTTGGTCACTACTCCGGAGTGCCGAACTCCTTGCTCGGACACCTCGGGCCTGGGGGCTGGGACCTCGGCCATGCCGAGGACTACGAACCTTGTCAGATCTGTCACAGATCAATGGTATCTTCGTCCCGCCACAAGCCCGGATCGCGTCATCAACACCGAGCGCATTAACCAGCTAAGTTGCTTTCATGCTCAAAAACTCCCAGTTTTAAATTTTGTTCGATTGGACCAAGCATTATACTTTTTTGGCACAAAGTTGTTTGTGAAAAAGTTCCTTGCCAAAACTATGTTTCTGATGCGCATATTCAAATACCCCGTTTATTTGGGGGCTCCCTTGATGGAGCTTTTCCTCTTGCATATGATTATACTTGTACGGCTTCGTTCCTTGTTCGTGTATTACGCCACAATATGCACCATATTGACCTAAGCGATTCGCAAGCTGGGTTGCCTGGCTCCCGTGCTTACCCCTACGTTCCCGATTGTTCGGCTAGGGAGTAAAGGGAGCACCTCTGCGATTGTTACAACTGGGTCATCCGAGTTAGTACCTCAGACTGGGTGAAGCCGAAAGCTAGCGCTCTGATTGTTTTCAATTATGGTCGGCACACAACGGAACTCATGAGTACAAAAAAACTATTGCACAAGTCTCATAGTAATAATGAGCACCGAATAAAGTTATCGGTGGGGGTACTATTTTCTTCGAAGATGCTTCTTACACTTCGTCAGTAATATAGTATAAGTTCCCTAAGCATGCTTTGTCTGTTACAGCCTTATGGCCTGATTGCCTGGTCATCGGAAACACCGTCGATACTCTCGACAGGTGGAGTACATGACACTTTTCGGCCCTTGGCCGAAGAGGGAGAAGCCGACGGTCGGTTAATACGCGTTTAAAGTTTGGGTGAACACAGATATGATATAAGTACTTCGGTACATACAATCATTATACATAAATTCTTTTACCCAAGTCACTTGGGGGCTCTTAAAATTTATCTGAGTTGTTTTATAGTAAATGTGTTTTCTTCTTGGTCGTTGCAAAGTCTTTTTCTACCGCTCCTTTTTCGACTCGACTTTATGGTCAATAGTCGGATAGCATGTCTCCTCTCTAAAAGCTGCTTGAGTTTAGTTTGCTAAACTGACCTCGGAGAAGTACTCCGCCTTTGGGATAAGGAGCTTGAAGCCGTAGGCTGACCCGCGTGAAGTCTTGAGATCGGATGTGTCATGTTAAAGCATGACAGAAGCACATTTTTTTTCCAATTTTTGGATTGGCACCGGACACTTGATCTTGTTCGGATGTCAAGTTTTGCTGACGTTTTTTGGTTTTCCAAGCTTATGGCACTTTCAAACTATTTGTGTGTTTTTAGCACAAGTCTCGCAGTGCAACGCCGGACACCTTTAGAGATTCGGAAAAAACATTCTCGGATATTGCTATATATGCATCGATTTTGAATTGTGTCTTCGGTCAATAGTTGGGTTGCCCGGCTCCTACGCTTGCCTCCTACGTTCCGCTTTGTTCGGCTAGGTGTGCAAAGGGAGAACCACTGTGATTGTGCTTCTAGCTCACATGGTTAAGCACCTCAGTGGAGAAAGCCGAAAACTGACTGTCACAATAAGCGTAAACTGGTCAACAATCCAATGACTGTGTTAAATGACGGGACATTCATAACATTGGCCGAAGTGTTTACGGCTTGACCTCGACTAAAATCCTCCAACTTTTTTGAACCAAGGTGATTTATGACACCTCGGATATAGTATGGTGTTGGAGCTCGAATACAGTCCAGCGTTGGAGCTCGGATACATTCCGACGTTGGAGCTTGGAAGTGGTCCGACGTTGGTACTTGTCTGAAAAAGATACCTCGAATGCAGTCTGACGTTGGAGCTCGGACGCAAGAGGGCGCTGCCGCCCGGGAACAACTTCAAACCCGATGTGTGGCATAAAAATAAACAAGGCATTGATAAAGGTCGAAAACTTAAAGGGGCTCCTCGGATACCCGACGTATAAACTCTTCGGATGCATGTTGGTGATCCTCAAGATCGAAGAAGATTTGTTGAACCAGTTTTCAAGACCGACGACCGAAGATGAAGAACAGTTTAGAAGAATTGAGGAGCATCCCCAACTTGAAGACCGGTTCAGGGGGCTACTGACGGTGTCCTGGACTAGGGGATACTCACCATGCCGTCTCCCGGTCAGTTAGATTGGGCGAGGACCCCCATGGTCGTATACTCATGGGCCAGTTCAGACAGCTGTCGCATACAAGGAAGATTCCACAAGACTTGGTGGTCAAGACAAGGACTCCTCCCCCACCGGCGTATTTGGCTAGGACTCTTGTTATCCTAGGCCTCTGGTGCATTATATAAACTAGGGCCAGGCTAGTCGATAGATATACAAACAATTATATACCATAGGCTAGCTTCTAGGGTTTAGCCTCTACGATCTCGTGGTACATCAACTCTTGTAATACTCATATCATCAAGATCAATCAAGCAGGAAGTAGGGTATTACCTCCATCGAGAGGGCCCGAACCTGGGTAAACATCGTGTCCCCCGCCTCATGTTACCATCCTCCTTAGACGCACAGTTCGGGACGCCCTACCCGAGATCCGCCGGTTTTGACACCGACAAGGGCCTTCCAGGTGGCCCACGAGGCAGGGGACGCACCCATGGGGGTAGGGCGCACCCTCCACCCTCATGGACGGTGGGTGGACCCCCTCTGGTGCTTCCTTCGCCCAATGTTTTTTATATATATTCCAAAACCAACTTTCGTGGAGTTTTAGGACTTTTGGAGTTGTGCAGAATAGGCCTCTAATATTTGCTCCTTTTCCAGCCCAGAATTGCAGCTGCCGGCATTCTCCCTCTTCATGTAAACCTTGTAAAATAAGATAGAAAAGGCATAAGTATTGTGACATAATGTGTAATAACAACCCATAATGCAATAAATATCGATATAAAATCATGATGCAAAACGGACATATCACCCCATCGTCAAATTCTATATCTGGATCCTCACAAAAGCCAGGATCCTTATCGCGATTATGATCCTCCGGCTGAGGAGCGGGACAGTGGACGTCCTCAATCATCCTCTTCCATGACTAAAGTTGGTGGCAATGAAAGGTACATTTGATCAGTATCTGTGATGCAGTAAAATAAGCATATATGAATCGAGATTTTACCCATTTAATAGGAGTGTACATGGAATAGGTCTCCCGATGGTTTAAACGAAGAAAATCTTCTTTTTCGCCCTTATACAGATCGACCAAAGTAGAGGCCAGTTAGGCTGGGGTATCGGGACCCTGCCGTTTGTAACGGGACCCGTCATCTTGTCCATTGTAACACCATAAAGGAGTTACCATGGATTGGAGTGGCTGCACGCACCTCTTTATTGCGATCGCCATGACTTCGACTATTGAGAGTTCGGAGTGGGCCAGCAGCCTGACCTTGCTAACCAACCGCTGTATCTCCATGGTGTCCTCCTCTTTGGGGCTTCGGGGACGCCAGTTGAGGCGCTTCCTTAAAGGAGCACTAGAGAATTCAGGGAGGCCACTACGAACTGGGTCCAGCAATGGGACGTCGTCCACATAAAACCATTTCGAAGTCCATTGCATGTAAACCTCTTTAGGTGTTCCTACAAGGTATCTGGACCCAGCTATACGCCATACTTCGGCGCCGCCCACCTAGAAAATAGAGCCTCCTCAGTGGCGGGGAACGAGACAAAAGAACTTCCTCCATAATACAAAGTGGGCTTCGATACCCAAAAATAGCTCGCAAAGGGCTACACAGCCTAAGATGTGCAAAATCAAACCTGGGGTGAGGTTGTGTAGTTGGATGCCGTAAAATTCCAATAACCCCCTGAGATAGGGATGGATTGGAAACCCCATGCCCCGTAGCAAGAATGGGATGAAGCACACCCTCTCTTCCTTATTGGGGCTGGGGAAATTCTCGGCCATCACGTCATTGCCTGTTGAATACAACCCCGCTCGAGCAGAGACTAGATCCGCGGGAGGGAGGTAGCCTTGCATCTGGAGCTGGCTTAACTGAAGATGAGGCACAAAGCGACTCTGCCAATCTCCCTCTTGAGGGCCATGGGGACATGAGGAGGAGCCTGGAGCGCTGGCATGGTCGAAGGCTTTGCTCATGGCTGGATTTGGCGATTTCCTTTCTGCGCGATGGGGGATGTCATTTGGAGGTCTATATCACCTTATATAGATGCCACCGAACGTGGTAAAGGACTTATTTACAAAAATAACATGGACCGTTCGTATTCATCCTGCGCGCGAAAGTCGAAGCGCCATCGGGGGGATTGTAAAAAAATGTTAAGATTGTCGTCGGATTATCGATAGTCCGGATTGTAATGAAGAACCCACCTTTCAAAGCTGAAAACGCAAGACCAAAGACTACGTCATCATTAAAGGCAAGTTTGGGGGCTACTGAGGAAGTCCTAGATTATGGGGTCCTCGGATGGCTGGGCTATGCAGCATGGGACAAATTGATGGGCCGTGAAGATACAAGATCGAGGACCTTCCCCCGTGTCCGGATGGGACTCTCCTTGGCGTGGAAGGCAAGCTTGGCGCTCGGATATGGAGATCCCTTTCTCTGTAAACTGACTATGTACATCCCTAGGCCCCTCTGGTGTCTATATAAACCACAGGGTTTAGTTTGTAGAGGTAGTCATAATCATATAGGCTAGACATCTAGGGTTTAGCCATTACGATTTCGTGGTAGATCCACTCTTGTAACCCTTATACTCATCAAAGTCAATCAAGCAGGAAGTAGGGTATTACCTCCATCAAGAGGGCCCGAACCTGGGTAAACATCGTGTCCCCTGCCTCCTGTTACCTTTGATCCTTAGACGCACAATTCGAGACCCCCTACTCGAGGTCTGCCGATTTTGACACCAACACCCCCCACCTGCGTTCAAATCTTCCGTAGGCATCACAGATGGTGAGAGCAAACGGTCTGCAGACTTTTTTCATGGTTTTCTGCATGTTGTATCGGAAATAGGCCAGGAACTCGGCGACGCGCAATCTGGTGGCTCGTCATGATTGTGGAAGAGTACATCCTGGATTGGTGATCCGCATGTAGATGTGATCTCATTCTGTGTTATCCAAGACATGGTCCATTCCAGGCGAGTCCTCCCACCCGACGACAACCACACGGTCCTTTCCTCCTACCTTCTCCCACATAGACTGTGCCACAACAAGGCCACCCCGCAACCTATGGTCGCGTGTGGCAACAACGTTGTCGTGCACGGCGGCTGCTGCATCGCCTAAACCTAGGCGTGAAGCATTACCCAGACTAAAAATGAAGAGGTCTAGTGAGTGACTTTTGGAGCTGAGGTATCTCCTCTCCACTATGCTAAGATCCGTGCATCACATTGGGCGGCTATTGAGGCATTCGAGTGGAGCAGCGAGATTTCTGATGTTGGCTGGTTACATTTCCCTTAAATAAAATTTCAGGATCCAAAATATAAGGTGCGTAAATTTTTGTGAGAGTCAAACGTATGCATGTTTGACTAGAATTCTAGAATAAAATATCAATATCCGCAATACAAAATAAATAAAATATGAAAATACATTTCATAGTGTATCTAATTATACAATTTGGTATTCTATACATTAATATTTTAAAAAAATTGATAAAAATGCAAGTTTAACTATTAAAAAACTTGTACACCTTAGAGAACCTATGATGACCCACAAGTATAGGGGGTCAATCGTAGGCCTTTCGATAAGTAAGAGTGTCGAACCTAACAAGGAGCGGAAGGAAATGATAAGTTGCTTTCAGCAAGGTATTTTCTGCAAGCACTGAAATAGTCGGTAACAGGTAGTTTGATAGCAAGATAATTTGTAATGGACAAGTAATTAATGGTAACGGTAAATAAAGTGCAGGAAGGTAGCTGATACGTCTCCAACGTATCTATAGTTTTTGATTGTTCCATGCTGTTATGTTATCATTCTTGGATGTTTTACAATCATTTTATAGCAACTTTATATCATTTTTTGGGACTAACCTACTGACATGGTTGTAACGCCCCGAGACCGATGTGCCTGGTGTCTCCCAGTTATTCGCCGTCGTAACCATGTCACTTGTTTGCGTGTTGCATTTTTCCATGTAATCATCCGCATTGCATCTGCATGTTTTCAAAACTTGCGTCCGTCCCGGTCTCCCCATTCCTTCCGTTGCCCGTTCTAAGCCTAGACACACTTGCACGCGCCCGCGGCACCTCCGAAAAATTATTTCACAACTGGCCAGAAAATGTTCTCGGAATGGGACGAAAATTGGCGCACGGTCTTATTATAGTGTAGATAGACCGCCTGTCAAGTTTCGTCGCATTCGGAGCTCGTTTGATAGCCCAACCATTAAACATATAGCGGCATTATAGTCGGTTTATTCATCGGACGTTTCGGTCCCCGAAACTGCCGCCGGCCCTCTCCTTCTCTTCTCTCCTCTCATCCCAAGGCCTCTCTTCACAGCCCACTCCCACTCTAAACCAGCCCACCAAACCCCCCCTCCGACCGGAACCATCGAATTGCGATCGGAGGTCCGGAAACACCTCCAAACCCCTCCTAACCCTAATCCTAGCCCCCCTTTCCTATTTAAAACTCTCCCCTTCCATTTTTGGTAGCCACCTACCCCTCCTCCTTAATTTCCGCGCCCATAATCATCAGCCACCGCCGTCCTCTTCGTGTTCCGCGCCAGCCACCTCCCTGCCGCCACTTGGCGCCGTCCGAGTGGCCGCGCCGCCACCCAGCATCGCTCCTGCCCACTCAGAGGCCGCCACATCGCTCCACAACCCCCTCTCCACCGCGCGGCCCGTCGGGGCCTGGATCTGGCCCGCCGGGCCCAAGCAAGCCTGAACCGCGCCATTGCGCCTCCCAAGTGCCCGCAGCCGCAGAAGCCTGGCTTCCCTCGAGCTCCCTCGTCACCGACCCTCGTGCAACGCCTCCCGCCGTCGTTTACTCCTCCGGCGGGTCACCGGAGCCGGCCCTCGCCAGAGACCGTGGCCACCGCCTCTGTTAGGTCGCCTCCCCCCGTCGCCCTCTCCTTCTCCTCTCTCTTTCAGACCTCACATCTCTCTCTACCTCTTCCTGCAGGGCCACCATGGCCCGGCTTCCCTCGCTCCACCAGACCCGGCCAGTTTGGCCCACGATGAGGCCGCCCCTAGCGCTGCCCGACCTCTTCACCAACGGGTCAAGCCCATGGTGAGCAGCGCCCTCCTATTCCTTGTTGTGCGCTATTCTGCTATGCCGCGCCTATCAGTTTCGGCCCATAACCTTTTTTCTGTCCAGCGAATTTCCAAATTATCCAGGGTTTTCCTGTTTTACAAAAAAGTCCCTCTAGATCATGCATTTAATATCTCACCAACTATGCATCTTATGTAAAAACTATATATATGTAAAATGCTTAGAATTTCATCTAGTTTCATAATATCCAACTTTCATCCATGTTTGAAATGTTTAAATTGATGTTTGCATTTAATTTGCATAATGGTATGCTAAAATGATTTAATTCATAACTAATTAACCATGGCTCAGTTTAAATAAACTTTATATGGAAATGGGGTAGAAAAATGCCTAGTTTAACATGGTGCACTCATCTTGCATGTTTAACAACTCTAAAATATGGTTTAGGAAAGAACAATACCAAATTCATAATATGCATATGGGGATTTTCCGGAATTGTTGTTTGTTATTTCCGGCCTCATTTAAACTTGCCTAAATAGTTAGTTTACTTATGCCTCACCGCTTGCCATGTTAACCAACATTTAATATTGTTGAGTACCTAACCGGGAGTGACCTAAATAATCGAATGTGGTGTTTTGTCAACATTTATCTTGTTACATGTTGAGCTCCACTTAACTTGTAGTTTTATTTGTGCACTTTGCCATGCCATGCATATTTACACCGGACATGCATCATGCCAGGTTTATGCTTGTGTGTTTACCATGTTGCTTGCTTCTTTTCGGTTTGCTTCCCTCGTTAGCTTTGGTTTCGTTCCGGAGTTGTGAGGATTCATTCGACTATGTCCGTTTGTATTCTTCATGGACTCGTTCTTCTTCCTTGCCGGATCTCAGGCAAGATGACCATTACCCTCGATATCATTTCTATCTTTGCTTGCTAGTTGTTCGTTCTATCGCTATGTCGCGCTACCTACCACTTGTTTATCATGCCTCCCATATTGCCATGTCAAGCCTCTGACCCACCTTCCTAGCAAACCTTTGTTTGGCTAAGTTACCACTTTTGCTCAGCCCCTCTTATAACGTTGCTAGTTGCAGGTGCTTCGCAGGTTGTTCCATGTTGGAACATGGATATGTTGGGATATAACATTATCTCTTATTTTAATAAATGCATCTATATACTTGGCAAAGGGTGGAAGGCTTGGCCTTTTGCTCGGTGTTTTGTTCCACTCTTGTCGCCTTAGTTTCTGTCATACCGATATTATGTTCCTTGATTTTGCCTTCCTTATGCGGTTGGGGTTATGGGACCCCCTTGACAGTTCACTTTGAATAAAACTCCTCCAGCTAGGCCCAACCTTGGTTTACATTTGCCCAACAACCTATAACTTCCCCTTGGGGTTGCAAACCCGAGGATCATCTTTATTTTAACCTCCCCCCGGTGGCCAGTGCTCCTCTGGGTGTTGGTCCGAACCGAGTAGACTGCGGGGCCACCTTGGGGAAACTTGAGGGTTGGTTTTACTCGTAGGATGTCTCATCAGTTGTGCCCTGAGAATGAGATATGTGCAGCTCCTATCAGGATTTGTCAGCACAGTCGGGCAGTCTTGCTGGTCTTGTTTTACCATGGTCTAAATGTCTTGTAACCAGGATTTCGAGACTGATCGGGTCTTTCCGGGAGAAGGAATATCCTTCGTTGATCGTGAGAGCTTGTGATGGGCTAAGTTGGGAAACCTCTGCAGGGTATAAACTTTCGAGAGTCGTGCCCGCAGTTATGTGGCAGATGGGAATTTGTTAATATCCGGTTGTAGAGAACTTGACACTTGACTTAATTAAAATGAATCAACCACGTGTGTAGCCGTGATGGTCTCGTTTCAGGAAGTGAACACGGTTTGGGTTATATTTGAGCGTAAGTAGTTCAGAATCACTTCTTGATCACTTTTAGCTTTACGACCGCTGTGTAGCTTCTCATCTTACTCTTATTTACATATGTTAGCCACCATATTTTCTTAGCGCTTGCTGCAACTCCACCTCATTACCTTATCCTACCCATAAGCTTAAATAGTCTTGATCTCGCGGGTTTTGAGATTGCTGAGTCCTCGTGACTCACAGATACTACCAAAACAGTTGCAGGTGCCGATGATACCAGTGCAGGTGATGCTACCGAACTCAAGTGGTAGTTCGACGAGGAACTTGGTCGTTATTGTGTGTCGTTTCCTGATGATCAGTACTGGAGCCGAGTTGGGACGATCGTGGATCTAGCATTTGGGGTTATCTTCCTTTTATTTGGTTTTGACCGTAGTCGGTCTATGTGTGTATTTTGAATGATGTATGACTTATTTAAGTATTTGTGTGACGTGGCGATTGTAAGCCAACTCTCTTTATCCCTGTCTCGTTCATTACATGGGATTGTGTGAAGATGACCCTTCTTGCGACTAAACCACCATGCGGTTATGCCTCTAAGTCGTGCCTCGACACGTGAGAGATATAGCCGCATCGTGGGCATTATAAGTTGGTATCAGAGCCGACCCTCGCGGTTACACGGATGTTTGCAGACAGGTGCGCGGTCATGTTATGCATGACGTTTGTGACCCTCGTGGCACACGGCATGGCACATGTGCTGGACTGGAAGCACAGACGTATGTACCAAGAGGGAATGTTCCTGTGGCCCGGCGAGGACATCAGTTCCTTTGAGTGGGGGTCTATGTGATAGCCTGGCTTATTAGGGCTGATAGGCTACTCATATCAATAAGGAATTCCTTCTTTTTTGGGAGCCCATTCGGACTGAACTCCAAAGTTAAGCGTGCTCAGCTTGGAGTAGTTTCAGGATGGGTGACCGACCGGGAAGTTGCTCCCAGGTGCGCACGGGTGAGGACAAAGTGCGCAGAAAAGACTAGTATTAATCTGTGGGGCTAGTCTAGATCCCGCCAGGAGTAACGACCACCGGCGGGTGTGTTTGGGGCGTTACATAGTGCCCAGTGCCAGTTGATGTTTTTTTGCTTCACAAAAAATCAATATCAAACGGAGGCCAAATGCAGCGAAACTTTTTAGAGAATTTTTCTAGGCCAGAAGACACATGATGGGCCAAAGAAGAACCAAAGGGGTACCCCGAGGGGGGCACAACCCACCTGGGCGCGCCTGGAGGCCCAGGCGTGCCCTGGTGGGTTGTTCCCACCTAGGTGGCCTCCTGCACCGCCTCTTTGCTCTATAAATACCCCAATATTCCAGAAACCCTAGGGGAGTCGATGAAAAACAATTCCAGCTGCCGCAAGTTCCAGAAACCACAGATCCAATCCATACACCATCACGGAGGGGTTCATTGTCGGCTCAATATCCGGCATATCTCGTGGTAGGGGTCCTAAGCTAGGCGTCTTGGAGTGATGGTAACATGGACATATGATTTTACCCAAGTTCGGGCCTCTTGATGGAGGTAAAACCCTGCGTCCTGCTTTTGATCGTATTATATGGGTGTAGTACAGAGTACATGTATCTAATATGAGATTGTAGTAATGAATATGAGATTGTCTATTGACTAGCCTGGCCTCGATTTATATAACATACCAGAGGCCTAGGATTTAGGAGAGTCCTCATCTTGTGCGCCAAGTCTCTTGATATCTTCCTTGTATGCAGCATGGGCTGCCCGGAGTGGCCCATGAGTGAACCGCCATGGTGGGTCCTCGGCCCAATCCAGCTGGTCGGAAGATGACGGGGTGAGTACCCCCTAGTCCAGGACACCGTCAGTAGCCCCCTAAACCGGTCTTCATGTTGGGGATGCTCCTCGATTCTTCCGAACTGTTCTTCATCTTCGGTCGTCGGTCTTGAAAACTGGTTCAACAAATCTTCTCATCTTCGATCCTGAGGATGGCCAAAGTGAATCCGAAGAGTTTACACGTCGGATATCCGAGGAGCCCTTTAAGTCTTCGGCCTTTATCAATGCCTTGTTATTTTTACGCCACACCTCGGGTTTGAAGTTGTTCCCAGGCGGCAGTGTCCTCTTGCGTCCGAGATCCAACGCCGGGCTGCATTCGAGGTATCTTTCGCAGCCGAGCACCAACGCCAGACCGCTTCCGAGCTCCAACGCCGGAATGTATCCGAGTTCCAACGTCGGACTGTATCCAAAGATTATTGTTACAGCCGAGCTCCAACGCTGAACTGTATCCGAGCTCCAACACCGGACTATGTCCAAGCTCCAATGCCAGACTGAAGGAAATATGCCCTAGAGGCAATAATAAAGTTATTATTTATTTCCTTATATCATGATAAATGTTTATTATTCATGCTAGAATTGTATTAACCGGAAACATAATACATGTGTGAATACATAGACAAACAGAGTGTCACTAGTATGCCTCTACTTGACTAGCTCGTTAATCAAAGATGGTTATGTTTCCTAACCATAAACAAGGAGTTGTTATTTGATTAACGGGATCACATCATTAAGTGAATGATCTGATTGACATGACCCATTCCATTAGCTTAGCACCCGATCGTTTAGTATGTTGCTATTGCTTTCTTCATGACTTATACATGTTCCTATAACTATGAGATTATGCAACTCCCGTTTACCGGAGGAACACTTTGGGTGCTACCAAACGTCACAACGTAACTGGGTGATTATAAAGGAGTACTACAGGTGTCTCCAAAGGTACATGTTGGGTTGGCGTATTTCGAGATTAGGTTTTGTCACTCCGATTGTCGGAGAGGTATCTCTGGGCCCTCTCGGTAATGCACATCACATAAGCCTTGCAAGCATTACAACTAATAAGTTAGTTGTGAGATGATGTATTACGGAACGAGTAAAGAGACTTGCCGGTAACGAGATTGAACTAGGTATTGGATACCGACGATCGAATCTCGGGCAAGTAACATACCGATGACAAAGGGAACAACGTATGTTGTTATGCGGTCTGACCGATAAAGATCTTCGTAGAATATGTAGGAGCCAATATGGGCATCCAGGTCCCGCTATTGGTTATTGACCAGAGACGTGTCTCGGTCATGTCTACATTGTTCTCGAACCCGTAGGGTCCGCACGCTTAAGGTTTCGATGACAGTTATATTATGAGTTTATGAGTTTTGATGTACCGAAGGAGTTCGGAGTCCCGGATGAGATCGGGGACATGACGAGGAGTCTCGAAATGGTCGAGACGTAAAGATTGATATATTGGACGACTATATTCGGACATCGGAAAGGTTCCGAGTGATTCGGGTATTTTTCGGAGTACCGGGTAGTTACGGGAGAAGCAATGGGCCTTGATGGGCTTTAGTGGGAAGAGAAGAAAGGGCCAAGGGGCTGCTGCGCCCCCCTCCCCTCTGGTCCGAATTGGACTAGGGAAAAGGGGGCCGGCCACCTCTCCCTCTCCTCCACTTCCTTCTCCCTTCCTCCCCTCTTGGTGGACTCCTACTAGGACTTGGAGTCCTAGTAGGACTCCACATCCTGGCCGCACCAACCTTGGCCGGCCTCCTCCTCCTCCATCCTTTATATACTGAGGCAAGGGGCACCCCAAAGACACAAGTTGATCCACGTGATCTATTCCTTAGCCGTGTGCGGCGCCCCCAGCCACCATAGTCCTCGATAATATTGTAGCGGTGCTTAGGCGAAGCCCTGCAGCAGTAGTACATCAAGATCGTCACCACGCCGTCGTGCTGACGGAACTCTTCCCCGACACTTTGCTGGATCGGAGTCCGGGGATCGTCATCGAGCTGAACGTGTGCTAAAACTCGGAGGTGCCGTAGTTTCGGTGCTTGATCGGTCGGGCCGTGAAGACGTACGACTACATCAACCGCGTTGTGCTAACGCTTCCGCTGTCGGTCTACAAGGGTACGTAGATCACACTCTCCCCTCTCGTTGCTATGCATCACATGATCTTGCGTGTGCGTAGGAATTTTTTTGAAATTACTACGTTCCCCAACAGTGGCATCCGAGCCTAGGTTTTATATGTTGATGTTATATGCACGAGTAGAACACAAGTGAGTTGTGGGCGATATAAGTCATACTGCCTACCAGCATGTCATACTTTGGTTCGGCGGTATTGTTGGACGAGACGACCCGGACCGACATTACGCGTACGCTTACGCGAGACCGGTTCCCCGGACGTGCTTTGCACATAGGTGGCTTGCGGGCGACAGTCTCTCCAACTTTAGTTGAACCGAGTGTGGCTACGCCCGGTCCTTGCGAAGGTTAAAACGGAGTCAAATTGACAAACTATCGTTGTGGTTTTGATGCGTAGGTGAGATTGGTTCTTACTTAAGCCCGCAGCAGCCACGTAAAACTTGCAACAACAAAGTAGAGGACGTCTAACTTGTTTTTGCAGGGCATGTTGTGATGTGATATGGTCAAGACATGATGCTGATTTTATTGTATGAGATGATCATGTTTTGTAACCGAGTTATCAGCAACTGGCAGGAGCCTTATGGTTGTCGTTTTATTGTATGCAATGCAATCGCGATGTAATGCTTTACTTTATCACTAAGCGGTAGCGATAGTCGTAGAAGCACAGGCTTGGCGAGACGAAACGATGCTACGATGGAGATCAAGGTGTCACGCCGATGACGATGGTGATCACGACGGTGCTTCGGAGATGGATATCACAAGCACAAGATGATGATGGCCATATCATATCACTTGTATTGATTGCATGTGATGTTTATCCTTTTATGCATCTTATCTTGCTTTGATTGACGGTAGCATTATAAGATGATCTCTCACTAAATTATCAAGAAGTGTTCTCCCTGAGTATGCACCGTTGCGAAAGTTCTTCATGCTGAGACACCACGTGATGATCGGGTGTGATAGGTTCTACGTTCAAATACAACGGGTGCAAAACAGTTGCACACGCGGAATACTCAGGTTATACTTGACGAGCCAAGCATATACAGATATGGCCTCGGAACACGGAGACCGAAAGGTCGAGCGTGAATCATATAGTAGATATGATCAACATAGTGATGTTCACCAATGAAACTACTCCATCTCACGTGATGATCGGACATGGTTTAGTTGATTTGGATCACGTAATCACTTAGAGGATTAGAGGGATGTCTATCTAAGTGGGAGTTCTTAAGTAATATGATTAATTGAACTTAAATTTATCATGAACTTAGTCCTGGTAGTATTTTGCAAATTATGTTGTAGATCAATAGCTCGCGTTATTGCTTTCATGTGTTTATTTTGATATGTTCCTAGAGAAAATTGTGTTGAAAGATGTTAGTAGCAATGATGCGGATTGGATCCGTGATCTGAGGTTTATCCTCATTGCTGCACAGAAAAATTATGTCCTTGATGCACCGCTAGGTGACGGACCTATTGCAGGAGCAGATGCAGACGTTATGAACGTTTGGCTAGCTCAATATGATGACTACTTGATAGTTTAGTGCACCATGCTTAATGGCTTAGAATCGGGACTTCAGAGACGTTTTGAACGTCATGGAGCATATGAGATGTTCCAGGAGTTGAAGTTAATATTTCAAGCAAATACCCGAGTTGAGAGATATGTAGTCTCCAACAAGTTCTATAGCTAAAAGATGGAGGAGAATCGCTCAACTAGTGAGCATGTGCCCAGATTGTCTGAGTACAACAATCGCTTGAATCAAGTGGGAGTTAATCTTCCAGATAAGATAGTGATTGACAGAATTCTCTAGTCACCATCACCAAGTTAGTAGAACTTCGTGATGAACTATGATATGCAAGGGATAACGGAAACGATTCCCAAGCTCTTCGTAATGCGGAAATTGACGAAGGTAGAAATCGAGAAAAACATCAAGTGTTGATGGTAGACAAGACCACTAGTTTCAAGAAAAGGGCAGAGGGAAGAAGGGGAACTTCAAGAAGAACAGCAAGCAAGTTGCTGCTCAAGTGAAGAAGCCCAAGTCTGGTCCTAAGCCTGAGACTAAGTGTTTCTACTGCAAAGGGACTGGTCACTGGAAGCGGAACTACCCCAAGTGATTGGCAGATAAGAAGGATGGCAAAGTAAACATAAGTATATTTGATATACATGTTATTGATGTGTACTTTACTAGTGTTTATAGCAACCCCTCAGTATTTGATACTGGATCAGTTGCTAAGATTAGTAACTCGAAACAGGAGTTGCAGAATAAACAGAGACTAGTTAAGGGTGAAGTGACGATGTGTGTTGGAAGTGGTTCCAAGATTGATATGATCATCATCGCACACTCCCTATACTTTCGGGATTAGTGTTGAACCTGAATAAGTGTTATTTGGTGTTTGCGTTAAGCATGAATATGATTTGATCATGTTTATTGTAATACGGTTATTCATTTAAGTAAGAGAATAAATTGTTGTTCTGTTTACATGAATAAAACCTTATATGGTTACACACCCAATGAAAATAGTTCATTGGATCTCGATCATAGTGATACACATAATCATAATATTGAAACCAAAAGATGCAAAGTTAATAATGATAGTGCAACTTGTTTGTAGCACTGCCGTTTAGGTCATATTGGTGTAAAGCGCATGAAGAAACTCCATGCTGATGGGATTTTGGAATCACTTGATTATGAATCACTTGATGCTTGCGAACCATGCCTCATGGGCAAGATGACTAAGACTCCGTTCTCCGGAGCGAGCAACTGACTTATTGGAAATAATACATATTGATGTATACGGTCCGATGAGTGTTAAGGCTCACGGCAAGTATCATTATTTTCTGAACTTCACAGATGATTTGAGCAGATATGGGTATATCTACTTGATGAAACATAAGTCTGAAACATTTGAAAAGTTCAAAGAATTTCAGAGTGAAGTGGAAAATCATCGTGACAAGAAAATAAAGTTTCTACGATCTGATCGCGGAGACAAATATTTGAGTTACGAGTTTGGTCTTCAGTTAAAAACAATGTGAAATAGTTTCACTACTCACGCCACCTGGAACACCACAATGTAATGGTGTGTCCGAACGTCATAACCGTACTTTATTAGATATGGTGCGACCTATGATGTTTCTTACCGATTTACCACTATCGTTTTGGGGTTATGCATTAAAGACAGCTGCATTCACGTTTAAAAGGGCACCATCTAAGTCCGTTGAGACGACACAATCTGAACTGTGGTTTGGCAAGAAACCAAAGTTGTCGTTTCTTAAAGTTTGGGATTGTGATGCTTATATGAAAAGGTTTCATCCTGATAAGCTCAAAACCAAATCGGAGAAATATGTCTTCATAGGATACCCAAAGGAAACTGTTGGGTACACCTTCTATCACAGATCCGAAGGCAAATTCGTTGCCAAGAATGGATCCTTTCCAGAGAAGGAGTTTCTCTCGAAAGAAGTGAGTGGGAGGAAAGTAGAAAACTTGATAAGGTAATTGTACCTTCTCCCTTATTGGAAAGTAGTTCATCACAGAAATCTGTTCCTGTGACTACTACACCAATTAGTGAGGAAGCTAATGATAATGATCATGTAACTTCAGATCAAGTTACTACCAAATCTCGTAGGTAAACCAGAGTGAGATCCGCACCAGAGTGGTACGGTAATCCTGTTCTGGAAGTCATGTTACTAGACCATGACGAACTTGCGAACTATGAGGAAGCGATGATGAGCCCAGATTCCGCGAAATGGTTTGAGGCCATGAAATCTGAGATATGATCCATGTATGAGAACAAAGTATGGACTTTGGTTGACTTGCCCGATGATCGGCAAGCCATAGAAAATAAATGGATCTTCAAGAGGAAGACGGACGCTGATAGTAGTGTTACTATCTACAAAGCTAGAATTGTCGCAAAAGGTTTTCGACAAGTTCAAGGTGTTGACTACGATGAGATTTTCTCACTCGTATCTATGCTTAAGTCTGTCCGAATCATGTTAGCAATTGCCGCATTTTATGAAATCTGGCAAATGGATAAACAAAACTGCATTCCTTAATGGATTTACTAAAGAAGAGTTGTATGCGATGCAACTAGAAGGTTTTGTCGATCCTAAAGGTGTTAACTAAATATGCAAGCTCCAGCGATCCATCTATGGACTGGTGCAAGAATCTCGGAGTTGGAATATACGCTTTGATAAGTTGATCAAAGCATATAGTTTTATACAGACTTGCGGTGAAGCCTGTATTTACAAGAAAGTGAGTGGGAGCACTACAACATTTCTGATAAGTATATGTGAATGACATATTGTTGATCGGAAATAATGTAGAATTATTCTGCAAAGCATAAAGGAGTGTTTGAAAGGAGTTTTTCAAAGAAAGACCTCGGTGAAGCTGCTTACATATTGAGTATCAAGATCTATAGAGATAGATCAAGACACTTGATAAGTTTTTTCAATGAGTACATACCTTGACAAGATTTTGAAGTAGTTCAAAATGGAACAGTCAAAGAAAAGGTTTCTTGCCTGTGTTACAAGGTGTGAAGTTGAGTAAGACTCAAAGCCCGACCACGGCAGAAGATAGAAAGAGAATGAAAGTCATTCCCTATGCCTCAGCCATAGGTTCTATAAAGTATGCCATGATGTGTACCAGATCTATTGTATACCCTACACTGTGTTAAGCAAGGGAGTACAATAGTGATCTAAGAGTAGATCACTGGACATTGGTCAAAATTATCCTTAGTGGAATAAGGAAATATTTCTCGATTATGGAGGTGACAAAAGGTTCGTCGTAAAAAGTTACGTCGATGCAAGTTTTGACACAGATCTGGATGACTCTAAGTCTCGATCTAGATACATATTGAAAGTGGGAGCAATAAGCTAGAGTAGCTCCGTGCAGAGCATTGTTGACATAGAAATTCGCAAAATACTTACGGATCTGAATGTGACAGACCCGTTGACTAAAATTATCTCACAAGCAAAACATGATCACACCTTAGTACTCTTTGGGTGTTAATCACATAAATGATGTGAACTAGATTATTGACTCTAGTAAACCCTTTGGGTATAGGTCACATGACGATGTGAACTATGGGTGTTAATCACATGGTGATGTGAACTCTTAGTGTTGAATCACATGGCGATGTGAACTAGATTATTGACTCTAGTGCAAGTGGGAGACTGAAGGAAATATGCCCTAGAGGCAATAATAAAGTTATTATTTATTTCCTTATATCATGATAAATGTTTATTATTCATGCTAGAATTGTATTAACCGGAAACATAATACATGTGTGAATACATAGACAAACAGAGTGTCACTAGTATGCCTCTACTTGACTAGCTCGTTAATCAAAGATGGTTATGTTTCCTAACCATAAACAAGGAGTTGTTATTTGATTAACGGGATCACATCATTAAGTGAATGATCTGATTGACATGACCCATTCCATTAGCTTAGCACCCGATCGTTTAGTATGTTGCTATTGCTTTCTTCATGACTTATACATGTTCCTATAACTATGAGATTATGCAACTCCCGTTTACCGGAGGAACACTTTGGGTGCTACCAAACGTCACAACGTAACTGGGTGATTATAAAGGAGTACTACAGGTGTCTCCAAAGGTACATGTTGGGTTGGCGTATTTCGAGATTAGGTTTTGTCACTCCGATTGTCGGAGAGGTATCTCTGGGCCCTCTCGGTAATGCACATCACATAAGCCTTGCAAGCATTACAACTAATAAGTTAGTTGTGAGATGATGTATTACGGAACGAGTAAAGAGACTTGCCGGTAACGAGATTGAACTAGGTATTGGATACCGACGATCGAATCTCGGGCAAGTAACATACCGATGACAAAGGGAACAACGTATGTTGTTATGCGGTCTGACCGATAAAGATCTTCGTAGAATATGTAGGAGCCAATATGGGCATCCAGGTCCCGCTATTGGTTATTGACCAGAGACGTGTCTCGGTCATGTCTACATTGTTCTCGAACCCGTAGGGTCCGCACGCTTAAGGTTTCGATGACAGTTATATTATGAGTTTATGAGTTTTGATGTACCGAAGGAGTTCGGAGTCCCGGATGAGATCGGGGACATGACGAGGAGTCTCGAAATGGTCGAGACGTAAAGATTGATATATTGGACGACTATATTCGGACATCGGAAAGGTTCCGAGTGATTCGGGTATTTTTCGGAGTACCGGGTAGTTACGGGAGAAGCAATGGGCCTTGATGGGCTTTAGTGGGAAGAGAAGAAAGGGCCAAGGGGCTGCTGCGCCCCCCTCCCCTCTGGTCCGAATTGGACTAGGGAAAAGGGGGCCGGCCACCTCTCCCTCTCCTCCACTTCCTTCTCCCTTCCTCCCCTCTTGGTGGACTCCTACTAGGACTTGGAGTCCTAGTAGGACTCCACATCCTGGCCGCACCAACCTTGGCCGGCCTCCTCCTCCTCCATCCTTTATATACTGAGGCAAGGGGCACCCCAAAGACACAAGTTAATCCACGTGATCTATTCCTTAGCCGTGTGCGGCGCCCCCAGCCACCATAGTCCTCGATAATATTGTAGCGGTGCTTAGGCGAAGCCCTGCAGCAGTAGTACATCAAGATCGTCACCACGCCGTCGTGCTGACGGGACTCTTCCCCGACACTTTGCTGGATCAGAGTCTGGGGATCGTCATCGAGCTGAACGTGTGCTAAAACTCGGAGGTGCCGTAGTTTCGGTGCTTGATCGGTCGGGCCGTGAAGACGTACGACTACATCAACCGCGTTGTGCTAACGCTTCCGCTGTCGGTCTACATGGGTACGTAGATCACACTCTCCCCTCTCGTTGCTATGCATCACATGATCTTGCGTGTGCGTAGGAAGTTTTTTGAAATTACTACGTTCCCCAACACAGACTATATCTGAGGTGTCATAGATCACCTTGGTTCAAAAAAGTTGAAGGAGTTTAGCCGAGCTTAATGCCAGAAATGCCCTCTATGGAGCCAGCCCGTAACGCCCGGATAATCTTGCTACAATAATCCCACGCTAATCATGGCACGTCATCCCGATTAATGTTGCTTTCCTCGCAATAATTCGAAACCGTTCAAATTCAAAATTCAAATTGATGAAAACAATAAAAGTTTTCAAAATTTAAAATAAAATTGTTCGGTGGTTGACGAATATTACAAAGGTAATTATAGTGCAACAGACATATTTTTATAAAATGGCTAAATGGATTAAATGTTTTAAACAGAAAAGAAATAATAAAAGAAAATACAAAAGAAAAAAAACAAAACAAAAGGAGGGAAGCCCCCCCCCTGCTGGACCGCGGCCCAGCTGGCCATCGGGCCAACCAGGCCGGCCCAGGTCGGCCCCCCCCACTTCCCCCCCGAAATATCCCCTCTCCCCCGATCTGGATCGGGAGGAGACCACCGCCGCCTCACCGGACCCCCCCCCTCCCCGACGCCGGCGGCCGCCTCCCCGACTCCCTCCTTGCCGGTCGCCTCCAAGCTTCACCGCGCCCGCCTCCTAGACCCTACGCGTCCCTCCCCGTGAGCTCTCCCCCCCCTTCGCTTCCCCCGATCCCCCTGGGGATCGATCCCCTCTCTCCCCTCGTCTCCCTCCCGAGCGCCCCTTATCGCCACCACCGTCGCCCGCTCGCCCTCTGGCCTCGTGCCACCCGGCCCCGCTCTCCGGCATCGATGCCGCCGTCGCTCGGTTCCGCCCCGGCGGCGCCCAGCGCCCTGCGCCCATTCTTGGCTGGCGCCGTGTCCCTCGCCGTGGCCACCGGCCTCCCTCGCTCCTCCTCCTCCCCTGAACCCCCACCACCTCGCCCCGACCTCGCTTCGTCCGCCCCGACGCACCGCCCGGCCACCACCGCCTCCTTCCCGCGGCTCCTGGCCGCGCCCGCCAGGGCCGTCGCCGTCCGGGGCCTTCCCTGCTCCCCGCCCCTGCCGCTGTCGGGCGAGGCCGCCGACGCAGCTGGGCCTCGCGCCCTCGCTGCGGTGCCCTCGGGCACGGGTGCCCAGTGCCCAGTCGGGCTCGCACCCGCACCCGCACCGCCCTGTGCCCGCTAAGGCCCCCGGGCCACTAACTAGGGGGCCCCGCCCCAGAACGTTAAAAAAAATTAAAATAAAAAATAAAAAAATAAAAAAATAATAAAATAAATAAAAACAATAAATATAATTAATAAAATTAAAATGATTTAATAAAATTATTAATTAATTAATTAATTAATTAAGTTAATTAATCCGGTTTAATTAAATTAATTAACTAGTTAAGATTAATTAAACTGTAATTAGATTAACCTAAACCCTAATTAACCTAAATAGAGAATGACAGGTGGGTCCCACTGGACCCACATGTCAGGGTTGACTCAGTCAACCCCTGTTGACTGCTGACGTCAGCATGACATCATGCTGACGTCATAAATACCTTTTTTCGAATTAATTAAATAAATAATTAAATTCCAAAATTGTTAAAATCTTTTAAAAATCATATCTTTTAATCCGTAACTCGGATTAAAATATTTTCAACATGAAAGTTTCTCAGAACGACGAGACGATTTCGGATACGCAGTCCGTTCGTCCACCACACCCCCCTAACCTATCGAACCCGCAACTTTCCCCCTCCGGCTCCTCTGCCCGAAAACACGAAACACCGGGAATACTTTCCCGGATGATTCCCCCCTTGACCAGTACCACCTTATACCACGTTAGGGCACGCCTAGCATCGCTTCTTGACATGTCATGCATCGATATGCATCTGTTTACTTGGTATTCATTGTTTCTTCCCCCTCTTCTCTCCGGTAGACTACGAGACCGACGCTGCTGCTGACCAGTTCGGCTACGGAGTTGACGATCCCTCTCTCTTGCCAGAGCAACCAGGCAAGCCCCCCCCCCCCTTGATCACCAGATATCGCCTATTCTACTCTATACTGCTTGCATTAGAGTAGTGTAGCTTGTTACTGCTTTCTGTTATACCTATCCTGATGCATAGCCTGTCCTTGTTACTACTGTTGATACCTTTAACCGCAATCCTAAATACTTAGTATAGGATGCTAGTTTATCATCTTTGGCCCTACATTCTTGTCAGTCTGCCTTGCTATACTATTGGGCCGTGATCACTCGGGAGGTGATCACGGGTATATACTATACATACATACATACTATACAGATGGTGACTAAAGTCGGGTCAGCTCGAAGAGTTCCCGCGAGTGATTCACGGATTGGGGGCTGAAAGGACCTTTGTCCCGACGGCCCTCTGTGTGGATCTTTGTGGCGGAGCGACATGGCAGGTTGAGACCGCCTAGGGGAGAGGTGGGCCTGGCCCTGGTCGGCGTCCGCGGTTGCTTCATAATAACACGCTTAACGAGATCTTGGTATTTGATCTGAGTCTGGCTACGAGCCTATACGCACTAACCATCTACGCGGGAGTAGTTATGGGTATCCCGACGTCGTGGTATCAGCCGAAGCACTTCAGACGTCAGCGACGGAGCGGCGCGCGCCGGATTGGAACGTAAGCCTGCTCTTGTATTAAGGGGGCTAGTTCTGCTTCCGGCCGCCCTCGCAACGTGCAGGTGTGCTATGGGCGATGGGCCCAGACCCCTGTGCGCTTAGGTTTAGACCGGCGTGCTGGCCTCTCTGTTTTGCCTAGGTGGGGCTGCGACGTGTTGATCTTCCGAGGCCGGACATGACCCAGGAAAGTGTGTCCGGCCAAATGGGATCAAGCGTGTTGGGTTATGTGGTGCACCCCTGCAGGGAAGTTAATCTATTCGAATAGCCGTGACCTTCGGTAACAGGACGACTTGGAGTTGTACCTTGACCTTATGACAACTAGAACCGGATACTTAATAAAACACACTCTTCCAAGTGCCAGATACAACCGGTGGTCGCTCTACCTTAGGGATATGAGGAGGGGATCGCCGGGTAGGATTATGCTATGAGATGCTATTTGGAGATGCTACTTGGAGGATTTCAATCTACTCTCTTCTACTTGATGCAAGACGGTGGCTGCGAGAAGCGTAGTCTTCGACAGGATTAGTTATCCCCCTCTTATTCTGGCATTCTGCAGTTCAGTCCACTGATATGGCCTCCTTACACATATACCCATGCATATGTAGTGTAGTTCCTTGCTTGCGAGTACTTTGGATAAGTACTCACGGTTGCTTTCTCCCCCTTTTTCCCCTTTCCTTTCTTTCTGGTTGTCGCAACCAGAGGTTGGAGTCCAGGAGCCAGACGTCACCGTCGACGACGACCACTACTACACTGGAGGTGCCTACTACTACGTGCTGCCCGCTGACGACGACCAGGAGTAGTTTAGGAGGATCCCAGGCAGGAGGCCTGCGCCTCTTTCGATCTGTATCCCAGTTTGTGCTAGCCTTCTTAAGGCAAACTTGTTTAACTTATGTCTGTACTCAGATATTGTTGCTTCCGCTGACTCGTCTATGATCGAGCACTTGTATTCGAGCCCTCGAGGCCCCTGGCTTGTATTATGATGCTTGTATGACTTATTTTATTTGTAGAGTTGTGTTGTGATATCTTCCCGTGAGTCCCTGATCTTGATCGTACACATTTGCGTGCATGATTAGTGTATGATTGAATCGGGGGCGTCACACAGCCACTGGCGCCTGAGCTTTATGCCGGACTACTTCCGAGGTGGTGCACCACCCCGACTGTGGGCCTATTTTTTGTCAATATTTTGATTGGTGCAATTTATTCTCTGCCGAGATATATAGCCAGTAGCCCTCAAGGTGTGTATCGGTCTAAAACCCGAGATGCACCTGAAGGATGACATAAGACCGCTGATCCCAGTAGCCCCTGAGACTCAGGTTGATTCACAAAATCAGCCTGAGGATCAACTCCTAGCTCGGCAGAATACTTCGGGACACAAAAGGCGGCATGCAAAGTCCTCGAGACTTAGGTTGGGTGCGGCCGACCAACCTAAGGATCATAATCTCCTCGAAAACTAGATTGCACTTAAATTTTCTACATTGGATTTCCAATGCAGTAGCCCCTCCGAGAATTGGGTTGGGCAACATGGCCGACCCTAGGATCGTACCTCCTCGGGAACTAGTTCAACTGTCATGTATGTTTTGACAATACCGAGGTGGGGTTCGGCAGAAAAGATGCCGAACTGTAGTTTTAGAAAAGAGTTTCACGCCGAACACCTCAACCAAGAGAATGTCCTTCTTCCTAAAAGGAAAACATAAAATAGGTGAAAAGATGTTATAAGCTCAAAGGCCATAAACATGTGTAACTTTACGTCTTTATTGAATCAAGCTGTTTTGGTGCCAATAAGAAATTGGTCTTAAAATTGTACTTCCATCATGCTTTGACCTGACAAATCCGATTTCTAGACTTCAAGTGGGTCAGCCTTCGGCTTCAACCTCCCTATCCCGAAGGCGGAGTGTTTCTCAAGCCAGTTTAGCGAACTAAACATGAGCGGCTTTAGAGAGAAACCAGGCTACCTGGCTATTGATCATACACCTAAGTCGATAAAAGAGTGGTAGAAAAAGATTTTACAACGACTAAGAAGAAAACATCTATTACAAAACTGCTCATATTAATTTAAGAGCCCCCAAGTGATTTGGGTAAAAGAATTTTATGTATAATGATTGCATGTACTGAAGTACTTATATAATATCTATGTTCACCCAAACTTTAAACGCGTCTTAACCGACCGTGGGCTTCTCCCTCTTCGGTCAAGGGCCGAAAAGTGTTATGTACTCCACCTGTCGAGAGTATCGACGGTGTTTCCGATAACCAGGCAATCAGGCCATAAGGCTATAACAGACAAAGCACGCTCAGGGAACTTATTATATATTACTTATAAAGTGTAAGAAGCATCTTCGAAGAAAATAGTACCTCCACCAATACCTTTCTTCGGTTGCTCATTGTTACTATGAGATTTGTGCAATAAATTTTTGTACTCATGAGTTCCGTTGTGTGCCGACCATGATTGAAAACAATAAGAGCGCTAGCTTTCGGCTTCACCCAGTCTGAGGCCCGAGCTCGGATGACCCGATCGTGACAATCACAGAGGTGCTCCCTTTACTCCCTAGCCGAACAATCGGGAACGTAGAGGTAAACACAGGAGTAAGGCAACCCAGCTTGCGGAACACTTAAGTCAACATGGTGCATATTGTGGTATAATACACGAATAAGGAACGAAGCCATACAAATATAATCATATGCAAGAGGAAAAACTTCATAAAGGAAGCCCCCAAATAAATGGGGTATTTGAATTTGCATGTCACAAACAAAATTTTGACAAGGAAGTTTTTCACAACCAACTTTTTTCCAAAAAGTATAATGCTTGGTCGAACCGAACAAAATTTAAAACTGAAAGTTTTTGAGCATGAAAGCGACTTAGCTGATTAATGTGCTGGATGTTGATGATGAGGTCCGGACTTATGGCGGGACGAAGACATAGTCCTCGGCCTGGCCGAGGTCCCAGCCCCCGAGCCAGTCCCGAGGTGATGGAGCGAAGAGCTCGGCACACCGAAGTGACGACATAGCACGGCCGATGTGGCGATGCAAAGCCCCCAGTCCAGCCGAACGGATGAAGCTGGTCGGCTAGGTGATGGCACATCTTGGCCGATGGAGGAGGGGCGACGGCGTCGGCTCACCGAGGTGGCGCAGACGAAGTAGATTTCATGAGTCAAAACTCGCGATGTGGCGTGGCATAGTCCGAACCACAAGACTATGTGGACCAAGTTTGATCATTATCGTGCATGAAGATGGACAAGCCCCACTCAAAGCACCTGGAAGATAAGAAAAGTAGCTAATATGGTGCCTCCACATGAATTAGTATAGCTCGTCCATGATACACTATTCACCAGCAAAATCTCAAGAAACGTGCTTAACATGGAGTAACAATAATAGCACAGGAAAGGAATCAAACTAGAAGTACAACTCCGTTGTTTTCCCTTTGAAAAGAAAAAAAGTACTTAGCTGATTAGGCTTCCTTGCTAAGCACGTCGGACGTGATGATCAGCAACACGTCGGGACGCCTTAGACGATCGAGAAAAAACTTCATGGGCACTTCCACGCGGGTGCATGCACCGCCCTGTGACTGGGACAGTAGCAACCTTAGGCTTTGGGGAGTGTGCGTACTGCCTCGGGTCATGGCTGCGATTTTCCTCGAGTGATGCAATCGATCAGAGGACGATGGGTAGCAGCTCAAGGTGGAAAATTAGATCCTCTTGCCGGGTTGACCTCCACGAGGAGTTGCAACAACAATTGATGAAAAACAGCAAGAGTCAAAGTATTAGGTTTAGTCTTCACGATGAACAAACAAAGCAAGGTGAAGTGTTTATCTATTAAACCTGGAAATCCGTGCTTGTGCTGGGACTACAAGTAGTATCATTTGGTGAATTAATAACACAAATCTAAATAATAACAATTTAATTGACTTTCCTGATGGTCCACGTGAAGAGGAATTAGCAGGAGCTTGGTTGATTCCTTGCGAAGCCGGAAAAAGGTGTACGGCCTCGCGGCCGTCCCAAGGACCACGTGCGAAACCAAAAAGTTGTAGTGGTCGCAGCACAATTCGGATTCGACATAACGGGATCCATGTCTGTATAGATTGAAATTCTCCAGATGACGATGTTCGCATGGTCCGACGACAATGTGGTGGTGCTGGCGCTGTGGCTTGTCGGCTCAACAAGGCCATGGCAAGGCAATTCCTACACAGGGTAGTGTGCCAAGGTGGTGCCACCACTTGGCGATACGAGCAGGACCGCGACTCCGGCACGCCGAGGGGACGGTGTGTCCTGTTAAAACCTAAAAAGATATGTGGCCTGGGCGGAGTGGCAGCATGGTGCGGTGACAGCATAATGTAGTGTGAATTCGACTGGCAGGCCGAGCTGCGGATGCGGCGCCTGTCTGACTACAGATGAAGCCAGCTGGATAGGAACCGACCGGGCCAGCACGTCGAGCCGTCGACCGGTGGACCAAGTTGTAAACCGGTCGCAAAATATCTACACAAAAAACCATGCAAACGGGCAGAGAGAATATTCTATGTGTATTTACAGTACAGGTAACTAGAAAGATAAACCTGATGTTCCTGTTTTGGGTAGCACGGTGTAATGTGCCACTATTAATGTTCCTGTGTACATAAAGCAGTGCAGGATGGAAATAAAAAATCCCTTTGTATAATTTATCTAAAAATAAACAAGTTTAAGAAATATGGCCTTTATGTCGGGGTCGTCTTGGTCAAGTGAAGATGTCAACGCAGGTCGTCGCTCGTGGAACGACAATGTAGGCGCAATGTGGCGTTTGTCGAACCATGGTTGCCGTGCTAGTGACAACATCTCGGATGACCTCGAAACGGCAGCCACAAGCAAAAAATGCTTCACGCACAAAACAATGCCGACCGACAGAAAAATCTCCGGCAAGAGGTACATGTTTTTTGTAGAACCAGTAAATGAAACAGTGGCACCTAATAGTTTTTTTGGTAGCAGTCATGGTGGCCAAAATAGAAACAATTTCCAATAGACCGAACAGGTAGCATCCCGTGTAAAGGCGCCGTCAGTCGAGTCGATCCTAGATAACCTGCAAAACTGGAATAGCGCAAATCGGAAGTATTGAATTTCTCATATTAAAATGTACAAGACAAATAGCTGGAATAATTCCACTTGAGTGCGGATGTACATGTTTGCATCAATCAAACTAATTGATGTGTCACGACTAGTACTCCATTTGATTACTCCATGGGAAAGTGCATAGAAAAGGACCAATAGTAAAAAAGTGTAAACAGCCCAAATAAATATTAGAGAAAAAAATCTAATCTCCCTGCGGCCGCCACCGAGCCGAGCTCGTGTGTTGTTTGCATGCCAGCAATATTAGTCCCTGTAGCGTTGTTCTCTGATAACCCACAAATATAGGGGATCAATTGTAGCCTCTTTCGATAAGTAAGAGTGTCAAACCCAACGAGAAGCTAAAGACAGAACAAATATTCCCTCAAGTTTTATCGACCACCGATACAACTCTATGCACGCTTAACATTTGCTTTACCTAAAACAAGTATGAAACTAGAAGTGCTTTTTAGGTGTTTTTGGATAGGTTTGCAAGAATATAAAGTGCACGTAAATAAAAAGTAGGGGTTGTTTAGATAAAGAAGCAATAAAGTTAGTATAGCGAGTGTGAAAAAGTGGTGGTAGGAGTTGCGAAATTGTCCCTAAGCAATTGACTATTTTACTAGACCGATAGCGAGTTTTATGTGGGAGAGGCCACTGCTAGCATGTCATCCCTGATTTGGAATTCTATGCACTTATGATTGGAACTATTAGCAAGCATCCGCAACTACTAACCTTCATTAAGGTAAAACCCAACCATACCATTAAGATATATTGGTCTCCTTTCAATCTCGTATGCATCAATTTCTATGCTAGGTTGAAGCTTCTGTCACTCTTACCCTCCAATACATAGTCCTATCAACATACAACTAACCCTATGCTGTGATCCACGCGCGCGCTTATATGATGGGCATCAAAGGACAGCAACATAACCACAAGCAAATTAAACCAATCATAGCAATTCATCAACCACCGATAGGAATACGAAAATCTACTCAGACATCATAGGATGGCAACACATCATTGGATAATAATATGAAGCATGAAGCACCATGTTCAAGTAGAGGGTACAGCGGGTTGCGGGAGAGTGGACTGCTGTAGATAGTGGGGGAAAGGTGATGGAGATGTTGGTAAAGATGGCGGAGGTGTTGGTGTATATTACGGTGATGATGATGGCTCCGGGCGGCGTTTCGGCGCCACAGGGAGAGGGGGGGGAGAGCCCCCCTTCTTCTTCTTATTCCTTGACCTTCTCCCTAGATGGGAGAAGGGTTTTCCCTCTGGTCCATGGCCTCTATGGTGGCGGAGAGGCGAGAGCCCCTCCGAGATTGGATCCGTCTCTCTCTCTCTCTCTCTCTGTTCCCGCGTTCTCATATTCTGCCCTTTCACTGTTTCTTATATAACCGGAGATCCGTAACTCCAATTGGGATGAAATTTTAACACGATCTCTATCCGGATATTAGCTTTCTTGCGGCGAAAGAAGGGCATCAACCGCCTTATGTGGTGGCCACGAGGGCCCAGGACATGCCTGACCCCCTGGGGCGCACCCCCTGCCTCGTGGCCCCCTCGGGCATCGCCTCGAGTTGATTTTTCTTCCCAAAAATCACATATATTCCAAATAAAATCTCCGTCAGTTTTATCTCGTTTGGACTCCGTTTGATATGGATTTACTGCGAAACAAAAAACATGCAACAAACATGAACTGGCACTGGGCACTGGATCAATATGTTAGTCCCCAAAAACAGTATAAAATGTTGCCAAAAGTATATGAAAGTTGTATAATATTGACATGGAACAATAAAAAATTATAGATATGACGGAGACGTATCAACATCCCCAAGCTTAATTCCTGCTCATCCTCGAGTAGTTAAATGATAAAAAAGATAATTTTTGTTGTGAAATGCTACCTAGCATAATCTTGATCACATATCTAATCACGACATGAATATTAAGACACGAGTGATTCAAAGCAATAGTATATCATTTGACATTAAGACAATAATACTTCAAGCATACTAACCAAGCAATTATGTCTTATCAAAATAACATGGACAAAGAAAGCTCATCCCTACAAAATCATATAGTCTGGCTATGCTCCATCATCACCACACAAAGCATTCAAATCATGCACAACCCCGATGACAAGCGGAGCAATTGGTTCATACTTTTTAATGCGCTTCAGCCTTTTCAACCCTCATGCAATACATGAGAGCAAGCCATGAACATAGCACTATGGGTGGAATAGAATATGATGATGGATGTTTGTGTGAGAAGACAAAAAAGGAGAAAGTCTCACATCGACGCGGCTAATCAACGGGCTATGGAGATGCCCATCAATTGATGTCAATGCGAGGAGTAGGGATTGCCATGCAACAGATGCACTAGAGCTATAAGTGTATGAAAGCTCAAACTGGAACTAAGTGGGTGTGCATCCAACTTGCTTGCTCATGAAGACTGAGGGAGTCCTGGATTAGGGGGTGTCCGGATGGCCGGACTATACCTTCAGCCGGACTCCTGGACTATGAAGATACAAGATTGAAGACTTCGTCCCGTGTCCGGAAAGGACTTTCCTTGGAGTGGAAGGCAAGCTTGGCAATACGGATATACCGATCTCCTACCATTGTAACCGACTTTGCGTAACCCTAACCCTCTCCGGTGTCTATATAAACTGGAGGGTTTTAGTCCGTAGGACAACATGGACAACAATCATACCATAGGCTAAATTCTAGGGTTTAGCCTCTCCGATCTCGTGGTAGATCTACTCTTGTACTACCCATATCATCAATATTAATCAAGCAGGACGTAGGGTTTTACCTCCATCGAGAGGGCCCGAACCTGGGCAAAACTTCGTGTCCCTTGCCTCATGTTACCATCCGGCCTAGACGCACAGTTCGGGACCCCCTACCCGAGATCCGCCGGTTTTTACACCGACATTGGTGATTGAGAGTTCCTCTGTGTCGTCGCCGTCAAGTTCGATGGCTCATACGATCATCAATAGCGATGCAGTCCAGGGTGAGACCTTCCTCCCCGGACAGATCTTTGTCTTTGGTGGCTTCGCACTGCGGGCCAATTCACTTGGCCATCTGGAGTAGATCGAAAGCTACGCCCCTGGCCGTCAGGTCAGATTTGGAAGTTTAAACTACACGGCTGACATCCGCCGGGACTTGATATTCGACGGATTTGAGCCACTGCCGAGCGCGCCGCACTGTCCCGACGAGCATGATCTAGCTCTGTCGCCGAACAGTGCCCTAGAGGCCGCACCCGCATTGGCTTCGACCCTTAATTCGGAGCCAACTGCGCCGATCGAGGATGGGCGGTTGGACGCCGCCTCGGGGGCTGCGATCCCAACTGTGATTGAGCCGAACACCAGCCCCGCACTCCGCAAGACTCGTGACTCCAAGGAGCCGGACTCCTCTCCGGACTCCGAACCCTCCGCGCCCCCGCCGATCGAATCCTATTGGGCGCCGATCATGGAGTTTACTGCCGCGGACATCTTTCAGCACTCGCCTTTCGGCGATATTCTGAAGACACTAGAGTCTCTCTCTTTATCAAGAGAGCCCTGGCCGGACTATGGTCAGCAAGGTTGGGGTACGGACGATGAAGAAATTCAAAGCCCGCCCACCACCCACTTTGTAGCCACTGTCGATGATTTAACCGACATGCTCGACTTCGACTCCGAAGACATCGACTGTATGGACGCCGATGAAGGAGATAATGAAGAACCAGCACCTACTAGGACCTGGAAAGTCACCTCATCATATGACATATATATGTGTTGGAAATATGCCCTAGAGGCAATAATAAAATGGTTATTATATTTCCTTGTTCATGATAATTGTCTATTATTCATGCTATAATTGTATTATCCGGAAATCGTAATACATGTGTGAATACATAGACCACAATGTGTCCCTAGTGAGCCTCTAGTTGACTAGCTCGTTGATCAACAGATAGTCATGGTTTCCTGGCTATGGACATGGGGATGTCATTGATAACGGGATCACATCATTAGGAGAATGATGTGATGGACAAGACCCAATCCTAAACATAGCACAAGATCGTATAGTTCGTTTGCTAGAGTTTTTCCAATGTCAAATATCTTTTCCTTAGACCATGAGATCGTGTAACTTCCGGATACCATAGGAGTCCTTTGGGTGTACCAAACGTCACAACGTAACTGGGTGACTATGAAGGTATACTACGGGTATCTCCAAAAGTGTCTGTTGGGTTGACACGGATCAAGACTGGGATTTGTCACTCCGTATGACGGAGAGGTATCTCTGGGCCCACTCGGTAATGCATCATCATAATGAGCTCAAAGTGACCAAGTGTCTGGTCATGGGATCATGCATTACGGTACGAGTAAAGTGACTTGCCGGTAACGAGATTGAATGAGGTATTGGGATACCAACGATCGAATCTCGGGCAAGTAACGTACCGATTGACAAAGGGAATTGTATACGGGGTTGCTTGAATCCTCGACATCGTGGTTCATCCGATGAGATCATCGAGGAGCATGTGGGAGCCAACATGTGTATCCAGATCCCGCTGTTGGTTATTCACCGGAGAGCCATCTTGGTCATGTATACATGTCTCCCGAACCCATAGGGTCTAGACACTTAAGGTTTGGTCATGCTAGGGTTGTAGAGATATGTATATGCAGTAACCCGAAAGTTGTTCGGAGTCCCGGATGAGATCTTGGATGTCACGAGGAGTTTCGGAATGGTCCGGAGGTAAAGAATTATATATAGGAAGTGTTATTTCGGCCATCGGGACAAGTTTCGGGGTCACCGGTATTGTACCGGGACCACCGGAAGGGTCCCGGGGGTCCATCGGGTGGGCCACCTATCCTGGAGGGCCCCATGGGCTGAAGTGGGAGGGGAACCAGCCCCTAGTGGGCTGGTGTGCCCCCCTTGGGCCTTCCTCCTGCGCCTAGGGTTGGGAACCCTAGGGTGGGGGGCGCCCCACTTGCCTTGGGGGGCACTCCACCCCCTTGGCCGCCGCCCCCTTGGGAGATTGGATCTCCAGGGCCGGCGCCCCCCTGGGGACCCTATATATAGAGGGGGAGGGAGGGCAGCCGCATCCATGCCCCTGGCGCCTCCCTCTCCCCTCCAAGACCTCCTCCTCCTCCATAGAGCTTGGCGAAGCCCTGCTGCGGTGACTGCTGCATCCACCACCACACCGTCGTGCTGCTGGATCTTCATCAACCTCTCCTTCCCCCTTGCTGGATCAAGAAGGAGGAGACGTCATGCAGACCGTACGTGTGTTGAACGCGGAGGTGCCGTCCGTTCGGCGCTAGGATCTCCGGTGATTTGGATCACGTCGAGTACGACTTCCTCATCCCCATTCTTTGAATGCTTCCGCGCGTGATCTACAAAGGTATGTAGATGCAATCCGACCACTCGTTGCTAGATGAACTCATAGATGGATCTTGGTGAAACCGTAGGAATATTTTTGTTTTCTGCAACGTTCCCCAACAGTGGCATCATGAGCTAGGTCTATGCGTAGTTCTCTTTGCACGAGTAGAACACAATTTGTTGTGGGCGTAGATGTTGTCAACTTTCTTGCCACTACTAGTCTTATTTTGCTTCAGCGGTATTGTGGGGTGAAGCGGCCCGGACCAACCTTACATGTACGCTTACGTGAGACTGGTTCCACAGACTGACATGCACTAGTTGCATAAGGTGGCTAGCGGGTGTCTGTCTCTCCCACTTTAGTTGGAGCGGATTCGATGAAAAGGGTCCTTATGAAGGGTAAATAGAAGTTGACAAATCACGTTGTGGCTTTTACGTAGGTAAGAAAACGTTCTTGCTAGAACCCTATTGCAGCCACGTAAAACTTGCAACAACAATTAGAGGACGTCTAACTTGTTTTTGCAGCAAGTGCTTTGTGATGTGATATGGCCAAAGTTGTGATGAATGATGAATGATATATATGTGATGTATGAGATCATGTTCTTGTAATAGGAATCACGACTTGCATGTCGATGAGTATGACAACCGGCAGGAGCCATAGGAGTTGTCTTTATTTTTTGTATGACCTGCGTGTCATTGAGAAACGCCATGTAAATTACTTTACTTTATTGCTAAATGTGTTAGCCATAGTAGTAGAAGTAATAGTTGGCGAGCAACTTCATGGAGACACGATGATGGAGATCATGATGATGGAGATCATGGTGTCATGCCGGTGACAAGATGATCATGGAGCCCCAAGATGGAGATCAAAGGAGCTATGTGATATTGGCCATATCATGTCACTATTATTATTTGATTGCATGCGATGTTTATCATGTTTTTGCATCTTGTTTACTTAGAACAACGGTAGTAAATAAGATGATCCCTCATAATAATTTCAAGAAAGTGTTCCCCCTAACTGTGCACCGTTGCGACAGTTCGTTGTTTCGAAGCACCACGTGATGATTGAGTGTGATAGATTCCAACATTCACATACAACGGGTGTAAGACAGATTTACACATGCAAACACTTAGGTTGACTTGACGAGCCTAGCATGTACAGACATGGCCTCGGAACACAGAAGACTGAAAGGTCGAGCATGAGTCGTATAGAAGATACGATCAACATGAAGATGTTCACCGATGTTGACTAGTCCGTCTCACGTGATGATCGGACACGGCCTAGTTAACTCGGATCATGTTATACTTAGATGACTGGAGGGATGTCTATCTAAGTGGGAGTTCATTATATAATTTGATTAGATGAACTTAATTATCATGAACTTAGTCTAAAATCTTTACAATATGTATTGTAGATCAAATGGCCCACGTTGTCCTCAACTTCAACGCGTTCCTAGAGAAAACCAAGCTGAAAGACGATGGCAGCAATTATACGGACTGGGTCCGAAACCTGAGGATCATCCTCATAGCTGCCAAGAAAGATTATGTCCTAGAAGCACCGCTAGGTGACGCAGCCGTCCCACAGAACCAAAACGTTATGAATGCTTGGCAGACATGTGCTGATGACTACTCCCTCGTTCAGTGCGGCATGCTTTACAGCTTAGAACCGGGGCTCCAAAAGCGTTTTGAGAGACACGGAGCATATGAGATGTTCGAAGAGCTGAAAATGGTTTTTCAAGCTCATGCTCGGGTCGAGAGATATGAAGTCTCCGACAAGTTCTTCAGCTGTAAGATGGAGGAAAATAGTTCTGTCAGTGAGCACATACTCACTATGTCTGGATTACATAACCGCTTAACCCAGCTGGGAGTTAATCTCCTGGATGACGCGGTCATTGACAGAATCCTTCAGTCGCTTCCACCGAGCTACAAGAGCTTTGTGATGAACTTCAATATGCAGGGGATGGAAAAGACCATTCTTGAGGTATTTTCAATGCTGAAATCAGCAGAGGCAGAAGTCAAAAAGGAACATCAAGTGTTGATGGTCAATAAAACCACCAAGTTCAAGAAAGGCAAGGGTAAAAAGAACTTCAAGAAGGACGGCAAGGGAGTTGCCGCGCCCGGTAAGCAAGCTGCCGAGAAGAAGCCAAAGAACGGACCCAAGCCCGAGACTGAGTGCTTTTATTGCAAGGGAAGTGGTCACTGGAAGCGGAACTGCCCCAAATACTTAGCGGACAAGAAGGCCAGCAACACAAAAGGTATATGTGATATACATGTAATTGATGTGTACCTTACCAGTATTCGTAGTAGCTCCTGGGTATTTGATACCGGTGCGGTTGCTCACATGTGTAACTCAAAGCAGGAGCTGCGGAATAAACGGAGACTGGCGAAGAACGAGGTGACGATGCGCGTCGGGAATGGTTCCAAGTTCGATGTGATCGCCGTCAGCACGCTACCTCTACATTTACCCACGGGATTAGTTTTAAACCTCAATAATTGTTATTTAGTACCAGCTTTGAGCATGAACATTGTATCAGGATCTCGTTTAATTCGAGATGGCTACTCATTTGAATCCGAGAATAATGGTTGTTCTACTTATATGAGAGATATGTTTTATGGTCATGCTCCTATGGTGAATGGTTTATTCTTAATGAATCTCGAGCGTAATGCTACACATATTCATAGTGTGAATACCAAAAGATGTAAGGTTGATAATGATAGTCCCACATACTTGTGGCACTGCCGCCTTGGTCACATAGGTGTCAAACGCATGCAGAAGCTCCATGCAGATGGACTTTTAGAGTCTCTTGATTACGAATCATTTGACACGTGTGAACCATGCCTCATGGGTAAGATGACCAAGACTCCATTCTCAGGAACAATGGAGCGAGCAACCAACCTATTGGAAATCATACATACTAATGTGTGCGGTCCAATGAGTGTTGAGGCTCGTGGTGGCTATCGTTATGTTCTCACCCTCACTGATGACTTGAGTAGATATGGGTATGTCTACTTAATGAAACACAAGTCTGAAACCTTTGCAAAGTTCAAGGAATTTCAGAGTGAGGTTGAGAATCAACGTGACAGAAAAATCAAGTTTTTGCGATCAGATCGTGGAGGAGAATACTTGAGTCACGAATTTGGTACACACTTAAGAAAATGTGGAATAGTTTCACAACTCACGCCGCCTGGAACACCTCAGCGTAATGGTGTGTCCGAACGTCGTAATCGCACTCTATTAGATATGGTATGATCTATGATGTCTCTTACCGATTTACCGCTATCATTTTGGGGCTATGCTTTAGAAACTACCGCATTCACTTTAAATAGGGCTCCGTCGAAATCCGTTGAGATGAAACCGTATGAATTATGGTTTGGGAAGAAGCCTAAGCTGTCGTTTCTAAAAGTTTGGGGATGCAATGCTTATGTCAAGAAACTTCAACCTGAAAAGCTCGAACCCAAGTCGGAAAAATGCGTCTTCATAGGATACCCTAAAGAAACTATTGGGTATACCTTCTACCTCAGATCCGAAGGCAAGATCTTTGTTGCCAAGAATGGATCCTTTCTAGAGAAGGTGTTTCTCTCGAAAGAAGTAAGTGGGAGGAAAGTAGAACTGGATGAAGTATTACCTCTTGAACCGGAAAGTGGCACAACTCAGGAAAATGTTCCTGTGGTGCATGCACCAATTAGAGAGGAAGTTAGTGATGATGATCAAGATACTTCTGATCAAGCTCCTACTGAACTTCGAAGGTCCACAAGGACACGTTCCGCACCAGAGTGGTACGGCAACCCTGTCTTGGAAATCATGTTGTTAGACAACGGTGAACCTTCGAACTATGAAGAAGCGATGGCGGGCCCGGATTCCGACAAATGGCTGGAAGCCATGAAATCCGAGATAGGATCCATGTATGAAAACAAAGTATGGACTTTGACTAACTTTCCTGATGATCGGCGAGCCATAGAAAATAAATGGATCTTTAAGAAGAAGACAGACGCGGATGGTAATGTGACCATCTATAAAGCTAGGCTTGTCGGTAAGGGTTATCGACAAGTTCAAGGGGTTGACTACGATGAGACATTCTCTCCTGTAGCAAAGCTGAAGTCCGTCCAAATCATGTTAGCAATTGCCGCATACTATGATTATGAGATATGGCAAATGGACGTCAAAACGGCATTCCTTAACGGTTATCTTAAGGAAGAACTGTATATGATGCAGCTGGAAGGTTTTGTCGATCCTAAGAATGCTTTGATGAGATGTGCAAGCTCCAACACTCGATTTATGGGCTGGTGCAAGCATCTCGGAGTTGGAACATTCGCTTTGATGAGATGATCAAAGCGTTTGGGTTTATGCAGACTTATGGAGAAGCCTGCGTTTACAAGAAAGTGAGTGGGAACTCTGTAGCATTTCTCATATTATATGTAGATGACATACTTTTGATGGGAAATGATATAGAGCTTTTGGACAGCATTAAGGCCTACTTGAATAAGAGTTTTTCAATGAAGGACCTTGGAGAAGCTGCTTATATATTAGGCATCAAGATCTATAGAGATAGATCAAGACGCTTCATAGGTCTTTCACAAAGCACATACCTTGATAAGATATTGAAGAAGTTCAATATGGATCAGTCTAAGAAGGGGTTCTTGCCTGTGTTACAAGGTGTGAAATTGAGTTCAGCTCAATGTCCGACCACGACAGAAGATATAGAAGAGATGAGTGTCATCCCCTATGCCTCAGCCATAGGTTCTATTATGTACGCCATGTTGTGTACCAGACCTGATGTAAATCTTGCCATAAGTTTGGTAGGAAGATACCAAAGTAATCCCGGCAAGGAACACTGGACATCGGTCAAGAATATCCTGAAGTGCCTGAAAAGGACTAAGGACATGTTTCTCATTTATGGAGGTGACGAAGAGCTCGTCGTAAAGGGTTACGTCGACGCTAGCTTTGACACAGATCTGGATGACTCTAAGTCACAAACCGGATACGTGTATATTTTGAATGGTGGGGCAGTAAGCTGGTGCAGTTGCAAGCAAAGCGTTGTGGCGGGATCTACATGTGAAGAGGAGTACATGGCAGCCTCGGAGGCAGCACACAAAGCAGTCTGGGTGAAGGAGTTCATTACCGACCTAGGAGTCATACCCAATGCGTCGGGCCCGATGACTCTCTTCTGTGACAACACTGGAGCTATTGCCCTTGCCAAGGAGCCCAGGTTTCACAGGAAGACCAGGCATATCAAGCGTCGCTTCAACTCCATTCGTGAAAGTGTTCAAAATGGAGACATAGAGATTTGTAAAGTACATACAGACCTGAACGTAGCAGATCCGTTGACTAAACCTCTCCCTAGAGCAAGACATGATCAACACCAGAATTCCACGGGTGTTCGATTCATCACAATGTAACTAGATGACTGACTCTAGTGCAAGTGGGAGACTGTTGGAAATATTCCCTAGAGGCAATAATAAAATGATTATTATATTTCCTTGTTCATGATAATTGTCTACTATTCATGCTATAATTGTATTATCCGAAAATCGTAATACACGTGTGAATACATAGACCACAATGTGTCCCTAGTGAGCCTCTAGTTGACTAGCTCGTTGATCAACAGATAGTCATGGTTTCCTGGCTATGGACATGGGGATGTCATTGATAACGGGATCACATCATTAGGAGAATGATGTGATGGACAAGACCCAATCCTAAACGTAGCACAAGATCGTATAGTTCCTTTGCTAGAGTTTTTCCAATGTCAAGTATCTTTTCCTTATACCATGAGATCATGTAACTCCCGGATACCGTAGGAGTGCTTTGGGTGTACCAAACATCACAACGTAACTGGGTGACTATAAAGGTATACTACGGGTATCTCCGAAAGTGTCTGTTGGGTTGACACGGATCAAGACTGGGATTTGTCACTCCGTATGACAGAGAGGTATCTCTGGGCCCACTCAGTAATGCATCATCATAATGAGCTCAAAGTGACCAAGTGTCTGGTCACGGGATCATGCATTATGGTACGAGTAAAGTGACTTGCCGGTAATGAGATTGAACGAGGTATTGGGATACCAACGATCGAATCTCGGGCAAGTAACATACCGATTGACAAAGGGAATTGTATACGGGGTTGCTTGAATCCTCGACATCATGGTTCATCCGATGAGATCATCAAGGAGCATGTGGGAGCCAACATGTGTATCCAGATCCCGCTGTTGGTTATTGACCAAAGAGCCATCTCGGTCATGTATACATGTCTCCCGAACCCGTAGGGTCTACACACTTAAGGTTCGGTGACGCTAGGGTTGTAGAGATATGTATATGCAGTAACTCGAAAGTTGTTCGGAGTCCCGGATGAGATCCCGGACATCACGAGGAGTTCCGGAATGGTCCGGAGGTAAAGAATTATATATAGGAAGTGTTATTTCGGCCATCGGGACAAGTTTCGGGGTCACCGGTATTGTACCGGGGCCACCGGAAGGGTCCCGGGGGTCCACCGGGTGGGCCACCTATCCCGGAGGGCCCCATGGGCTGAAGTGGGAGGGGAACCAGCCCCTAGTGGGGGGCGCTCCACCCCCCTTGGCCGCCGCCCCCTTGGGAGGTTGGATCTCCAGGGCCGGTGCCCCCCCTGCGGACCCTATATATAAAGGGGGGAAGGAGGGCAGCCGCATCCATGCCCCTGGCGCCTCCCTCTCCCCTCCAAGACCTCCTCCTCCTCCATAGAGCTTGGCGAAGCCCTGCTGCGGTGACTGCTGCATCCACCACCACGCCGTCGTGCTTCTGGATCTTCATCAACCTCTCCTTCCCCCTTGCTGGATCAAGAAGGAGGAGACGTCACGCTGACCGTACGTGTGTTGAACGCGGAGGTGCCGTCCGTTCGGCGCTAGGATCTCCGGTGATTTGGATCACGTCGAGTACGACTTCCTCATCCCCGTTCTTTGAATGCTTCCGCGCGTGATCTACAAAAGTATGTAGATGCAATCCGATCACTCGTTGCTAGATGAACTCATAGATGGATCTTTGTGAAACCATAGGAAAATTTTTGTTTTCTGCAACGTTCCCCAACAATATGGTGGACACCCTAGAAGAAGGAGATGGCGACGGAACAGCGGAGGATGACCCCTCCAAGAAACAGCCTAAGCGCCGGCGTCAGCGGCGCCGCTCAAAATCCCGCCAAAACAAATGCGGCGATTCCAGCACGGGAGATAATAATACTCCGGAAAGCACCGAAGAAAACCCCCTCCAGCAAGATTTAGCACAGGGGGATGGAGAAACCAGCCCTCATGAGAAAGTGGCTGACATAGAGGTCGAGGACGATAATTATATGCCTCCCTCCAAGGACGAGGCAAGCCTCGACGACGACGAATTCGTCATGCCAGAGGATCACGTCGAGCAAGAGCGTTTTCAACGCAGGCTTATGGCCACAACAAGAAGCCTCAGGAAAAAGCAGCAACAGCTTAGAGCTGATCAAGATTTGCTAGTGGATAGATGGACTGAAGTCCTTGCGGCAGAAGAGCATAAACTCGAACGCCCCTCCAAGAGCTACCCAAAGCGCAGGTTGCTACCCCGATTAGAGGAGGAAGCACTTGATGCGGCCGACCGGCCACCTCGTGGCCGTGACAGAGAGTCCTCTCGGCCCTCCACTCAAGCTGCACCCCGTACCAAGGCACGAGAATATGCGCCGGACTTACGAGATATGTTGGAGGACAAGGCAAGGCAAACAAGATCGATCTACGGATCGCGTGGGCGCCCCACGGCTCGAGACGATAACCGTCACGCCGGCCGCAAATTCGGCAGGGCC
This sequence comes from Triticum aestivum, assembly GCF_018294505.1. Lineage (NCBI taxonomy): Eukaryota > Viridiplantae > Streptophyta > Magnoliopsida > Poales > Poaceae > Triticum > Triticum aestivum. The sequence goes on along the minus strand of NC_057809.1, from coordinate 58,883,694 downwards.
AAACACAATAGACAAAGCTCATTGGAGCTACGTCGTGATATAACCCAGTACAGAGGCGCCGCACACCCACTATGCTTCACAGACGAAATAATGGATCATAAAATCCCTGAGGGTTTCAAACCCGTAAACATCGAATCATATGATGGCACAACAGATCATGCGGTATGGATCGAGGATTATCTCCTTCATATCCACATGGCCCATGGCGATGATTTCCACGCCATCAAATACCTCCCACTCAAGCTTAAAAGACCAGCTCGGCATTGGCTTAACAGCTTGCCAACAGGATCAATCAGTTGTTGGGAGGACCTGGAAGCCGCCTTCGTCGACAATTTCCAGGGCACTTACGTGCGACCCCCAGACGCCGATGACCTAAGTCACGTAATTCAGCAGCCAGAGAAATCGGCCAGGCAATTCTGGACACGGTTCCTAACAAAGAAAAATCAATAGTCGACTGTCCGGACATAGAGGCCCTAGCAGCCTTCAAGCACAATATCCGTGACGAGTGGCTGGCCCGGCACCTTGGACAGGAAAAGCCGAAATCTATGGCAGCACTCATGACACTCATGACCCGCTTTTGCGTGGGAGAAGACAGCTGGCTTGCTCGTAGAAACAACATGACCAAGAACCCTAGTAATTCGGACACCAGGGACAGCAGTGGCAGGTCGCGTCGCAACAAGCAGAAGCACCGCATTAACGGTGACAATGCTGAGGATGCGGCAGTTAATGCCGGATTCAAAGGCTCTAAATCCGGTCAACGGGAAAAGCCATTCAAAAGGAATCCTAGGAGCCCGTCCAGTTTGGACCGAATACTCGACCGCTTGTGCCAGATACATGGCACCCCCGAAAAACCGGCCAATCACACCAACAGGGATTGTTGGGTGTTCAAGCAGGCAGGCAAGTTAAATGCCGAAAATGAAGACAAGGGGCCGCATAGCGATGACGACGAGGAGCCCCGGCCGCCGAACAACAGTGGACAGAAGGGTTTTCCCCCACAAGTGCGGACGATGAACATGATATATGCAACCCACGTCCCCAAAAGGGAACGGAAGCGCGCGCTAAGGGACGTATACGCGGTAGAGCCAGTCACCCCAAAATTCAACCCATGGTCCTCCTGCCCGATCACCTTTGATCGAAGGGACCATCCCACTAGCATCCGTCATGGCGGATTTGCCGCATTGGTTCTAGACCCAATTATTGACGGATTTCATCTCACTAGAGTCCTTATGGACGGCGGCAGCAGCCTGAACCTGCTTTACCAGGATACAGTGCGGAAAATGGGCATAGATCCCTCGAGGATTAAGCCCACCAAAACGACCTTTAAAGGCGTAATACCAGGTGTAGAGGCCAATTGTATAGGCTCAGTCACACTTGAAGTGGTCTTTGGATCTCCGGATAATTTCCGAAGCGAGGAGTTAATCTTCGACATAGTCCCGTTCCGCAGTGGTTATCACGCATTGCTCGGGCGAACCACATTCGCCAAGTTCAATGCGGTACCGCACTACGCATACCTTAAGCTCAAGATGCCAGGCCCTCGAGGAGTAATTACGGTCAATGGAAACACCGAATGCTCCCTCCAAATGGAGGAGCACACGGCGGCCCTTGCAGCGGAAGTACAAAGCAACCTCTCCAGGCAGTTCTCCAGTCCGGCCATTAAACGACCGGACACCGTCAAGCGCGCCCGGAGTAACCTACAACAAGACCGCCTGACACGATCCGAGCAGGTGTAGCAATGCGGCCCCAACCCCAACCCTCGCAAAAAGGCGACGCCAGTACTTCGCGTATGTAACTACGCTCTAGAGATACCATGGGTACCGGGGGAGGGGCACCATCACGGCACGCCCGAAACGCGGCTTAAACCGTACCAGGGGCTGCCAATTTTTTTAATTTTCTCTTACTTTCAGGACTCCATCCTTCGGAAGGCCTGTTCGGCAGTTCAATTGCCGCACAAACGATGCAAGAACCAGGGAAGCAGACAGGCCACGCCCCATCACGGAACTCCCAGGTGGTCTCTATCACGAGCAGTATACCTGTTCTGCATACTATTCCGCAGCTTGCCCCTGGAACGGACATGTTACATAGTCCAACCTTCCACTTATCGCATTATTTGTATCGTTCTGCTTTGGCGGCAGCCCCTTTTTAATAAACAATGCATAGCTTTTGTCTATTTTTGCATTACCTTTTTTCTATATAAATATGTTCCTTAACAACATATTGCACCCGTACACGTTGGTACGGCCAAAATACACCAGGGGCTTTAGTACCCCTCAATATGGTGTGAGAAGTCCGAACACTTTAACAAGTGCGGCACCACGAACTTATAGCATTATATGCATCGGCTCCGGGTCAATAGTTTGGTTTGCCCGGCTCCTATGTTTTGGTGCCTTACGTTCCGCTATATCGGCTAAGGTAGCACTAGGAGAACCACTGCGATTGTGCCCCAGTTGAGCTGGGCCAAGCACCTTAGTGGAGAAAGCTAAAACTGACTGCCATGATGAGGCGAGAGCTGGTCGCTGTTCGAGAGGTCTTTCGAGTCCCTAAAGACTTATGCCACTTAGGGCGAGGAGCCGGCTCTGTCCGGCCAAGGCGTGGATAGCGCCCCGAACTTGGTCTTCCGAATACCAGGGGCTTCGCCGAAATTTAAAATTATAGAATTCTATGGCTAAGTGAGAGTGTTCACGCATTATAGTCCGATTGCCTTGTTCATTGGGCTGAGCACCTCCCTCGAAGGACCCAAACATGGGAAAAAGAGCGCTCGGGTTTATCCCCGAACACCCCAGCACTAGCGGCACGGGGGTAGAAGCCGATGACTTGCCATCTCTCAGAATTGATAAATAGCCGCACAGAAGGTAATATTTTAAATTACAAACAGCATTGCTTAGCGCATATGAACAAGTTTTCAGCGCACAGGACAAAACAAGCAAGTTTCACTCAAAAATTACATCCCTAGAACATTCATCCGCCACAAGGCAGGCACCCTTCAGAACATCCTTATAGTAATTCTCGGGCTTGCGATGCTCTTTCCCCGGCGGTGGCCCGTCCTTCACAAGCTTCTCGACATCTAGCTTGCCCCAGTGCACCTTAGCACGGGCAAGGGCCCTATGGGCACCTTCAATGCAGATGGAGCGCTTGATGACTTCGAGCCCTGGACAGGCCTCCACCAGCCGCCGCACCAGCCCAAAATAGCTCCCAGGCGGAGCCTCTCCAGGCCACAGCCGAACCAAGAGGCCGCCTTGTGGAGCTCAACCAGCTACTTCAGCTGGTCGCTCAGGGGTACGGGATGTCCGGCCTCAGCATACTGAGACCAGAACACCTTCTCTGTCGAGCTGCCCTCCTCGGCTCGATAGAATGCGGCAGCATCGGATACACTCCGGGGAAGATCTGCGAACGCTCCTGGAGAGCTCCAGATTGGGGTAAGTAACAAGTAACTCACGTTTATGTTTTTGCTTTGCATAAAGAATGCCTTACCCGCTGCTATCTTCTTCACCCCATCCAACTCCTGGAGGGTCTTTTGGGATTCGGCCTTGGAAGACTTGGCATTTCCAATAGCCGCCGCGAGCTCGGACACTCGCGTCTTTGAGTCAAGCTCCAAACTCTCATGCTTTTTCATGAGAGCCTGGAGCTCTTGCCGTACCTTGCCAACCTCGGCCTCATACTTCTCCCGCTCGGTGCGCTCCGTGGCCACCCTCTTCTTGGCCTCGGCCAGCGCCTGCTTAAGGGTTGCCACCTCAGACGTGGCCCCTACAATAGCCACGATAGTCCTGTCATTTTTTACAATTGCACCTTTTTATATATATTTAAACAAGGTATCTCTTACCTTCATTGTCCTCGAGCTGCTTCTTGACACGCCCGAGTTCTTGCTCGGACCGCTCGAGGTTCTGCTTTAGCGTGTCCACTTCCGCAGTTAGTACGACGGACGCAAGCAGAGAAGCCTGCATACGCATATTGACTCCTTTTTGTTAGACTCCTGCGAATTTTATTTGATCCTCTATTCGGCTTTTCTTCCCGAATGCCAAACAGAGCATCAGGGGCTACTGTCTATGCAGTAATATTATTTACACATTCTTTACTTACCTCAAAGCCTGTTAAAAGGCTAGTACAAGCTTCAGTCAGTCCGCTCTTGGCGGACTGAACCTTCTGGACCACCGCACTCATAATAGTGCGGTGCTCCTCATCGATGGAGGCGCCTTGGAGCACCTCCAACATATTGTTCGGCGCCTCCGGTTGGACGGGGGTCACCGGCGCGGTGGGCTTGCTCCTCTTGGAAGGAGGTCCCTCGCCAGACTCTGGAACCTTTGAAGGTTCCGGAGCGGTGTCCGGCCTAGAGCCGTACTTGGAGCCCTGGGGGGTTTCATCCCCTTTACTCCTGGAGTCCGGGAGGTCGCCTTGCGGCGCCTCTAGGACCACCTCCTCCCGGCTTGGGACCTGTTGGGACAACACTTCGGTGTCGTCCGTAGGGCGGGGGGAGGAAGCCGTCGGAAGCGAGTTCACACCCGACGAATCCAGTGAGCCGCTCGATGATGCGTCGAGCTGGTCTTTGGGTGGGCTGCATAAACATATTCGGCGTAAGGGAAAGCTGTGCAATAAACAAATACTATGAATTACTCCGGTATCCAGATACTTACGATTTTGCCAGGGGCTTGGCCCTGGGCTGCCACTCCTCTCCGCTGTTGTCGATGTCGGTGGAGTAGTCCGGAGGAAGGGTTTTCCCCTTCTTGGACCCTCCGGCCTCCCCAGAGAGGGCGGCCTTCCTTTTCTTCTCTCCTCCTGTTGGAGGGGGAGAGGTCTCTTCTTCTTCCTCCTCGTCTTCACGAGAGGAATGTGCCTCGGAACCGCCGGATGATGGATCCGACACCTCCTGGCGCCGGGCACTCTTTCGAGTCCCCGTGGCCTTTTTCGCGGCCTTCTTCTCCGGCACCACATAGGGTGCCGGAACCAACAGCTTCACTAAGCGAGCGTCTGCTGGGCCTTCGGGCAAAGGAGCCGGACAGTTGATCTGTCCGTACGTCACCTGCCAATCCTGTCAAAGGTAAGGGAGCTTAGATCCCACATGGAGTCAAACTATGAAAAACTGATACCCTGTAAAAGGAAAAAACAACTTACTGCATGAGCGTGACGCTGCGTACTGAATCCGCGATCCTCAGTAGCGGATGCGGGGGCCTCGGCACCCTTGAAAAGCACCTTCCAGGCATCTTCGTACGTCGTGTCGAAGAGCCTGTTCAGAGTTTGGTGCCGCGTCGGGTCGAACTCCCACAGGGTGAAAGCCCTTTGTTGACACGGGAGGATCAGGCAGATGAGCATAACCTGGATTACATTGAGAAGTTTGAGCTTCTTGTCCACCAGGGTTTGGATGCATGTTTGGAGTCCAGTCAGCTCTCCTTTCTTACCCCACGACAGGCACGTCTCCTTCCAGGAGGTGAGCCACGTAGGGGGTCCGGATTGAAACTCGGGGGGTGCGACCCATTCGGGGTCGCGCGGCTCGGTGATGTGAAACCACCCCGATTGCCACCCCTTCAAGGTCTCCACAAAGGAGCCCTCGAGCCATAAGACGTTGGCCATCTTGTCAACCATGGCGCCTCCACACTCCACCTGGTTGCCGCACACCACCTTCGGCTTGACATTGAAAGTCTTGAGCCATAGGCCAAAATGGGGGCGGATGCGGAGGAAAGCCTCGCACATGACGATAAACGCCGAGATGTTGAGGACGAAGTTCGGGGCCAGATCATGGAAATCCAGGCCGTAGTAGAACATGAGCCCCCAAACAAATGGGTGAAGAGGGAAGCCCAGTCCGCGGAGGAAATGGGGGAGGAACACCACCCTCTCATGGGGCCTAGGGGTGGGGATGAGCTGCCCCTTTTCGGGAAGCCGGTACGCGATGTCGTTAGACAGGTATCCGGCCTTCCTCAGCTTTTTGATATGTCCCTCCGTGATGGAGGAGACCATCCACTTGCCTCCTGCTCCAGACATGGCTGGAGAAGGTTGAGGTGGGAGTGCGGACTTGGGCGCTGGAGCTCGAGTGTGCAAGAATGGATAGGCAAAGGAGGAAGAAGGCGTAGGTGGAAAGGTGGATCCTTATCCCCTTATATGGGTGGATGCAACTACATGTCCCCACCAGCCTGGTAAAACTCGCTTATCTCCAAGCACCGTAATCAATGGCGCGGTTGGGTTACCCACGCCCGTATTGATGAGAATCCCGAAATAAGGGGACATGATCTCTGCTTTGACAAGACGTGCCAAGGAAACCGCCTCGCATAACGCGCTGAGGTGGGATGATGAAACGACTCGGATAAAGGCTTGGCCGTGGTGTGTCGCACTACGGAATATGTCAGCAGATTAGATTTGTGTAAATATTGTTCTCTCTATGGCAATATGTGGAAACTTATTTTTCAGAGCCGGACACTATCTTTGTGTTCAAAATCTTCTATGAAGTACTTGGAGGAGGAACCCGCCTTGCAATGCCGAAGACAAATTGCGCGCCGGACTCGTTGTCATTGAAGCCTGTTTCAGGGGCTACTGAGGGAGTCCTGGATTAGGGGGTGTCCGGATGGCCGGACTATACCTTCAGCCGGACTCCTGGACTATGAAGATACAAGATTGAAGACTTCGTCCCATGCCCGGAAAGGACTTTCCTTGAAGTGGAAGGCAAGCTTGGCGATACGGATATACAGATCTCCTACCATTGTAACCGACTTTGCGTAACCCAAACCCTCTCCTGTGTCTATATAAACCGGAGGGTTTTAGTCCGTAGGACAACATAGACAACAATCATACCATAGGCTAGATTCTAGGGTTTAGCCTCTCTGATCTCGTGGTAGATCTACTCTTGTACTACCCATATCATCAATATTAATCAAGCAGGATGTAGGGTTTTACCTCCATCGAGAGGGCCCGAACCTCGGTAAAACTTCGTGTCCCTTGCCTCCTGTTACCATCCGGCCTAGACGCACAGTTCGGGACCCCCTACCCGAGATTCGCCGGTATTGATACCGACAAAGACCTCGGGCATTTGAGGAAGCCCACCATCGGAATATACAAGCCAAGTTAAATGAAAATTCCCACTAGTATATGAAAGTGATAACTCAAGAGACTCTCTATATGAAGAACATGGTGCTACTCTAAAGCACAAGTGTGGTAAAAGGACACTAACATTGTCCCTTCTCTCTTTTTCTCTCATTTTTTGGGGCCTTCTCTTTTTTTGGCCTTTCTCTTTTTCTTTCTTTTTTTTTCTTTTTTTTCGTTCGGAGTCTCATCCCGACTTGTGGGGGAATCATAGTCTCCATCATCCTTTACTCACTGGGACAATTCTCTAATAATGATGATCATCACACTTTTATTTACTTACAACTCAATGTTACAACTCGATGCTAGAACAAAGATATGACTCTATATGAATGCCTCCGACGGTGTACCGAGATGTGCAATTATCTAGCGTAGCAATGACATCAAAAAACGGACAAACCATGAAAACATCATGCTCGCTATCTTACGATCATGCAAAGCAATATGACAATAAATGTTCAAGTTATGTATATGATGATGATAGAAGTTGTATGGCAATATATCTCGGAATGGCTATGGAAATGCCATGATAGGTAGGTATGGTGGCTGTTTTGAGGAAGATATAAGGAGGCTTATGTGTGATAGAGCGTATCGTATCACGGGGTTTGGATGCACCGGGGAAGTTTTCACCAACTCTCGAGGTGAGAAAGGGCAATGCACGGTATCGAAGAGGCTAGCAATGATGGAAGGGTGAGAGTGCGTATAATCCATGGACTTACATTAGTCATAAAGAACTCATATACTTATTGCAAAAGTTTATTAGCCCTCGAATCAAAGTACTACTACGCATGCCCCTAGGGGGATAGATTGGTAGGAAAATACCATCGCTCGTCCCCGACCGCCACTCATAAGGAAGACAATCAATAAATACCTCATGCTCCAACTTCGTTACATAATGGTTCACCATATGTGCATGCTACGGGACTTGCAAACCTCAACACAAGTACTTCTCAATTACTCAACTAGCACGACTCTAATATCACCACCTTTATATCGCAAAACTATTGCAAGGAATCAAACATATCATATTCAGTTATCTACAAGTTTTATGTAGGATTTTATGACTAACCATGTGAATGACCAATTCCTGTCAACTCTCTAAATGGATATAAGTGAAGCAAGAGAGTTTAATTCTTTCTACAAAAGATATGCCCACACTCTAACAAATATAAATGAAGCAAAAGAGCATTCTACAAATGGCGGTTTTCTATGTGAAGAGAAACAGGCAATCCAAACTTCAAATGATATAAGCGAAGCACACGAAGCATTCTATAAAGCCATACTCAAAAGATATAAGTGAAGTGCAATGAGCATTCTATAAATCAATCATGGACTATCTCATACCATCATGGTACATAAAAGAAAAGTGAAAACTAAATGCAAAAGACGCTCCAAGATTGCACATATCGCATGAACGAAACGAATCCGAAAACATACCGATACTTGTTGAAGAAAGAGGGGATGCCTTCCGGGGCATCCCCAAGCTTAGACGCTTGAGTCTCCTTGAATATTTACTTGGGGTGCCTTGGGCATCCCCAAGCTTGAGCTCTTGTCTCTCCTCCTTATCCTCGTATCGAGACATCCTCGATCTTCGAACACTTCATCCACACAAAACTCAACAGAAAGCTCGGTAAGATCCGTTAGTATAATAAAGCAAATCACTACTCTAAGTACTGTTGCAAACCAATTCATATTTTGTTTTTGCAGTGTAGCTACTATAATATACACTACAAAAAAATACACTTCCGTGATGATACGTGTTTGTCACAGTAGGTCATGTTTTTTTTCATGCATGTACATCCATGACAAATTTATGACAGAATCAAGATAGTCATACATGTGCTGTCGTAGAAGTGTTCCATGACATTACCAAAATTATCATCACGGAAGTGTCCACTTCCATGACGATAAATCGCGCGTCACAGAATTGCTTTTGTCAAGGGTGACCGACACGTGGCATCCACCGTAACGGAACGCCGTTAAGCTATCGGGTCGGGTTTTGGATCTGATAACCCGTTAACAGCCCCGACCAATGGGGATTTTCCACGTATAAAATCATCATTGGCTGGAGGAGACACATGTCAGGCCCGCGTTGGCACAGGTGTCACTCATCCAATGGGCGAGACGCGCCTATGATATGTTGACACGTGGACCGGCCCATCAAGTTTAAACGGGCCGGCCCAACTGAAGGCCCACAAGATTTTGCGGACCATAATGGGCCGGCCCAGCTAAAGGCCCACGAGATTTTGCGGACCATAATGGGCTGGCCCAGCTAAAGGCCCACAAGATTTTGCAGGCCATAATGGGCCGGCCCAGGTAAAGGCCAACAAGATTTTTGTGTGCCATAATGGGCCGGCCCAGGTAAAGGCCCACAAGATTCTTGCGGATCATAATGGGCCGGCCCAGCTAAAGGCCCACGAGATTTCACCGACATTAATGGGCCGGCCCAGCTGTAGGCCCACAAGATTTTGAGGACCCTAGTAGGCCGGCCCATTAGCTGGCTGCCATGTTTTGCGCCAAATGCTGGCCCATATTTGATCCAGTCCATTAATGGCCTGCCACACTCTGGGCCTAATAGTGGCCCATATGAGATCCGGCCCGTTAAAATCCTACCACGTTCTGGGCCAAATTACGGCCCAGATTAAGTCCGACCCTTTAAGAGGCTTTGGGCTCAATTATGTCCCATATCAGATTCAGCCCATCAATTGGACACTATGCTTTTCGGCCCACTTGCTAAAGGCCCACTTAGTAATTCGGCCTCATATTAGTTTTGGCCTGTTAAGGGCCCGTTTAACATTTCAGCCCTATATTAATTTCGGCCTGTTAAAAGCCTGTCATATTGTTGGGCCTAACTACGGCCCGGTTTGCATCTGGCCTGCTGGCAGCAGATATCTGATTGGGCCAAACAAGGACCGAGACAATTTTGGCCTGTTAAAAGCCCGTGATTTGATTTGCACAATCATGGGTCAGGGTTCATTTCGGGCTGCTGCCAGCCCGTGAGCTGTTCGGCACGTTTCAGGCCCGCTAAAAACCTGGCCTATTGGAGTCGAATGTTTCGGTCCGGTCGACTACATCTGATTTTTTTCAGATAGCGAATGATGGTAGTAACTAGTAGGAATTAAGAACAAACCTACTCTATACAATAAAGAAATTACGGCATAGTAACTAAGAATAAACCTACACTATACAATAAAGGATTTAAGGTATATTACATCCACTAGGCATCGAAGTTCGCCACCAGTGATCATAAAGCGCAACAAAGAAGCAGATTACAAAAACTGGGCACCATTGCAGTGTAACAAAATAATACTGAACTGAGACCACTTCCAAGACAGTTCAAGAAAGGTTAGCCTTGCGGGGAACTGCTGCGCAAGCTACTGAGCAAGGCCGTGAGACCAGCCTAGCATGTCGGTCATAGCTTCCAGGTGTAGCTGTTTAGCGATGAGGTTCTGATTGGTGTTCTCCGTAATCTTTCTTAGAGATAGGACTTCAAGTCGAAGTTGAGTTGCAGAATGCCTTTCTGCTAGAACTTGGGACTGAAGAAGTCGAACTGATTCAGACAACGAATTCTGTGAGCTTGTCTGACTGTTAGTCTCAAGTAACTTGAACACTGCATCAAGACAAGACTTTGGGGTTGTCTCGCTATCTTCAAGATGTTTTGCCTTCTTTGCTGCAATATATGTTGGGTTTGTCTCACAGCCTTCAGCAGACTTGTGCATGCCATCAGGCATATCACCCTGAAACAAAGCAGAGAGATGACAGGTTTTGCACGTGTATAAACAAAGATGATAAATGTTCTGTCAATTCTATCCAATTTCAAATTAGAAAATAAAGAGTAAGTTCAAAATATCAATAGCATAATTTGGCATTTTCATAATGCGGGGAGCTTCACCACACTACTGGATTACCATGTCAACATAACAAGCATAGATGAAGGGCAAAGAAAATCATTGTATCTATTTTGGATAATGTGCATGGCATGTTGTTCATATCATCAGCCACATCAGTAAGATAAAACAGGAGATGACAAGGTGCAAACGTGGGCTGCTTCACCACACACTAGATTATAGATCCACAAAAACAAGCATACATATAGGGAGTATTAAGTAATGTGCATGGTATGAATAAGGAATTTGGTTTTACAAGTAAAACTTAGAACTTACGGTTCTTACGAACATGGATTTTGGTAGAAACAACAAACTAAACAGCAGTAAACGATAGGGATTATGAGCAAATTAAACAGTAGTTGAGGATAAAGGCTTTAGAAGGACTGACTTACATTAACAGTTAACACCGGCTTTATAATGTCCTTCTCCATGTCAAGGGAAGGATAACTCAAGAATTTCAGCACAGAATCTTCTTCATAAGCATTGTCTGTACTCTACATTTTGTAGAGAGTAATTATAGATATGATAATACTGGAAGGGATAGAGGATAATGAAGATAAGATGCAGATTGATGCTACATAATCAACTACTAATCCCTGGAAGTACAAGTGTTACAAGACAAAATGTACTGACAAGAGCAATGGGCTACACTTCTGCACTGGCATTGTATGTGTATTTTACTTGTTGGTAAGATTAAATATAGATCTGATCTTTTTTAGTAAATGGTAGGCGAGGGAGATAAGATGCAGAATGCTACAAAATGAACCAATCCCTCTTCCCATAATACAAGAGTGTTTTGAACACTGGTGTACTGGACAAAACGTTCTTATATTATGGGACAGAGGGAGTAGCTGTTAATGTAAGTACAGTGATAGACCACGTTCAGTCCTTACAAGAGGACTGCAGAGCTAAACCTCTTCAAAAGCATTGGGTTGATTCTAAATTTATGTAAGAGTCCATAGGATCTTATAATGTCCACCAAATGGACGATTACGAGGCTAACATGTGTAGTGATGCTACATAATCAAACAGTTATGAAAGTAAGTATGGTCATACAGGGCAAGAGGTACTCACAAGAGCAATGCAGTGTGCAGTATAGTTGCGAGATTCTGTGGTCCCTTGAGAACGAATGTTCTTCTACTAACGGTTTTTGTACAAGTGAGACATTAAGGCAAATGCAGAAATGTAGTTCAAATTGTGATGTGATATCATAGACAGTACCTTACGCTGCAGCCAAGACCAATGTGTAACAAGATTATTCCAGTCACCGTCGGATAAATGTAGCACCGGAGACTTTACAGAAATTTTGTTCAGAGGCTTGCCATCGAAGTGCGCTTGCCTCAGGTAGGAACGATACTTCATCAACGAGTGCTTGAAAAGCGCAACCAATCCTTGCTCATCATCGCAATCTAGTTTGCTCCTCGCCTATTTAAAAGAATGAAATCTTGTGTCTTCTGTCAACAGAAACATATGCAGTAATGACCATGAATAACATTAGTACATTACTTACGCGTAAGTTGCGGAGGAAGACTGGAAATTGTTCTGTGTCTGCGGTATAATCTTTCCATGAAGGAAAGATGCGCACAAAGTTCCTGACAACAACATAAGCTTCGTCTTCTAAACTGGGAAGAAATGGAACAGGGGTCCTATTTGCTGCAATTGGGGCTCTCTCTAGTTCGAAAAGGGATTTGGCAACTGGATTTGGTGTACTCTTTGCTGGAATGGGGGTTTGGCGTCGTACAGCTGGTGCTATGTCAACTGGCATAATCATATTGTTTGCTGCAGTTGGGGTCTGCTGAGTTGGGGCATCACAAGTGACCAGTGTAGTAGGGCTAGAGTCTGCTAGAGTTGGGGTATTTTGTGGGTCAGGTGATATTGCAACTACACCTAATGGGCTATTTGATTTATCAGGTGCCACTACCTTTTCCAAATACTTTGCTTGTGCTCCTCTACGATCAGCAATCCCCTTCTCCTTTTGGACGTCTGATACATAAGAACAGCATTTGAATGGATAAATATGGTATGATGACAGATGGAACATGTAGTGAAAATGGATAGGCAGGGCGTATTCACATACACGATGTGTAAACTAAGCTAATGGCAGTTCAACAAAGTAAAAGCAATGCAAAGCATCAGTTGCAAGATATGTGCGAGCAATGTAACCTTGGAAAGTTAGAGCAAGTACCTTGATGGGTGAATAAGATAGGGCATCTTCCTCTGACTCCTCCACTAGGGAGCTACATTGACTTAGGTCTCCCTCTAGCTCAGAATCACTGTTAGGATCATATTCTGAGCATGAATCTATAGGTGGAGAGAGTTTGCATTGCATTGCATCCAGACTTAATTTTAGTCCCTTAATGCCAAGTTTGACAGCTATGGCATTGTTCTACTTTATTCTTTTCATGCGCGCAACCTCATAATCATTATGATGTTGTTCAGAATCTGAGATTCATGTAAACATAAAAAGTAGTCAGATTATCTATTTCGAGGGCCGGAATTTTGAAAACCCTGTGAACTTTAGAGGTACTAAAGATTACCGAAATACATCTGAACCATTAAGTGTAGGTAGCACTGAGCACACAACAAACCCTAATGACAGTCCTGCCTAATGAGTAATGAATCAATTAGAAAATGGGTGATGAGTAGTGGCTGCTGAGTGTTGAGGACGTATATCAGGATAAATCGGGTTGGCTTGGTGGGTGTTGCATGCCTGAGCCCTGAACGGACTGGGAAGGTAGGCACGACGGCGCGCTCGGGCAGTGGTGACGCTGTTGGGCGAGCGGCTCCTGGCCTCCTGTTAGTCCGACGTCTCCTCCTAGAGTCATGTCGTACGAGGACGGCAAGTCACCGGCGAGGCAGGCGGCTGGGGGCGAGTAGAGATCGGAAGCGCACAACAGAACAGAGGGGAATCGGGGCCTGGGACGACCCAAAATCCCAGGGTGGGCCGGCCCACCGTGGGCACCCTGTAGAGATACACACCCGAGCGGCAAACATGCATTTTCGAAACTAATTTAGGAACATTTAGCTAACCAATTAAACAACTTTGTTTTAATAATATCAGATTCGTATTTGAACAACTAAGCTTGTTTAGCTTGATGGGTGGAGCAGTGTTATTATGACACGAAGCATGTATTCTGATTGTATAGTGATCATAAAAGGGGGAAACTCTAAGCATATTTTTTTAGCAAAAGAGGGTTTCCCCTCTCATTTCTATTAAAGAAACCACCACGGAACCAACATGATCAATTAAACCCTAAGCATGATCAATTAAATCGTATTATGGCTGTGCCATGGCAGATTTGAAGCTGCAATCTGGAGAAATGATATTTAGCATCCATTGTTTGCTTAGAACTAAGAACTAAATTCTAAGAGCTGAAAAGAAAGTAGAGTAACCAAGTTAAGATCTATTTTCTGGTTGAGATCAAAAAGTTGAGGAGATATGAAGTACCACCTCTCTTGCGGCTTCGTGTAGGCATTGGGGGTGCGATGGCTGTCAGTGGTGTTGTAGCAGATCTGCGACGGTAGACGGGTGCATCGGGGGATAAGTCCCATTGCGGTGGAAAAGAGAAGGTCGTGTGAGCGGCCCCGGCAAAGAGGACGACGGCGCCGATGAAGCGAGAGGACGCGATGCAAGGCTATTGGTCCATCGCCGTGGATGAGAAATGCCCATCTCTAGCAGTGGACGACGCGGTCTTGGTAGGCGCTCCGGCATGATGGAAGACGGTGGCGATGGATGTGGTGGAGGACGGCGGCGATGGATGGGGTGGCGGACGGAGGCTGGTGTGGGGATGGGGTGTTCTAGCGCGGACGGTGTATGAATGGGAAAATGGAGGGAGAGGTACGGGGAACCATGTTTTTGGGATGCGCCTGTCTGAAATATGGGAAAGTTACGAACTTAGCCCCCGTTTAAAATTTGCACGTCTCGTCGGTTGGGGATAGGACGGTAATCTAGCATCTCGCCAATATTTGCCCAGAGCGATTTCGGGCAAGGAGAGGGTGGTTGGCGCCCACGGTGTATGAACGGGGCTGACAGGTAGGGCGGTTGTGTCACGTCTGAGTGAAGTTACGAACCTGCCCCTATTGAAAATATTTGCCTACATCGATTTCGGCCGAGTTGAGTTTGTTTTGCCGCCCATCGTGTATGAATGGGTAATGGAGGGAGAAACAGAGGTCTTTCGGACGAGCTTGAATCAAATGAGTTTTGCCGCCCATGTTTGACGCCCACCGTGTCGGAATGGGCTCAGAGGCGGTCATGTCACGTCTAATTGAAGTTACTAACCTACCCCTATTTAGAGCAGTGGAAATCGGGCCGATGGCTTGTCTGTGTAATGGGTAGACAGTAATTTCCATCTCCCAAACACTTGGCTTCGGGCAGCCGACGTGGGAGTGGACATTTTGCTGCTTCTTTCGAATTTTGGGACAATAAGCATCCACGTTTACCCTGGCAACTAAATTTGAATCCATTTTTTATTCCTATATGAATCTTTATAAATCATTCTATGTGTTTTATATATATTTAAAAGGACGACAAAGATTTATTCCACTGTCATATATGAATATAACTAGAATCCAGTTTAAGGTGAATTCGAATATTTGGAACGCTTCATGTCCAACTCAAATGTCACACGCAGCATAATGTGTACTCCCATTTAGATATGTACACAGGCGATGTATCAAGATTCAAATACCGAGTCAATCAACCAAGAATGTACAGAACTAACAGACATATAAACACTTATAGAGTATATGGATCAATAATATCAACTAACATACATAAGCCAGGCCGCTGTACTTTTTTTTGGATACAACATCATCCTTTTTTAGCCAGCATCTTGGCCCTTTCCGATGTGTGCCACTTATGGTCCATCTATACTACTACTATTGCTGAATGCACATTCAGCCCGATTGGCATATTTGTAGGTCTGGCACAGCAATCCAAATGAAATGTCTCCGAGTCTTATCAATTAATACAGACTTGTGCTCAAATAAAATTACAAACCAAAAAAACAATTATTACATGATCTCTAAAACAAATGGTTTGATTGATTACATGAACAGACAACGCAAAGGTTATTCAACTATGGAAAGAAAATTTCACCTATGATTTACCAAGTAGGAATTTAATTTCCTTTTTTCCTTCAGGACCTTAACAATCTGGTCAGTCTCAGCTTGCTTCGTTTTGAAATCCACCAAATATTTAATGGTTGTCTTGAGTACTGCTTGTGATTGTGTTGTTTGCTTCCTCAACATGTCAACTTCATCTCTAAGTGCAGAAGCAGAATCTCTTTCTACCACTAGTTTAGCCTCTAGAGCATCAGCAGTTGGCAATTCATAATGCACGATTGGGCCGGTGCCACTGCTGTGGGATGATGCAACGTCCATGGGGACCTCGCTCTTTGATCTTGGGCTAACCTGTTTTGCCATTAAAGTTCCGATTGGATTCAGAAAAGTTGAAGTTAGCAAAACATCTCAACTGGGAGTTATAACAGCAAACCAGTTAAACAAACAAGGAATTAAAGAGTTTCAATTGGATGCTGAAAAGTAGTTATTAACATCATTGTAACCCGCTGTTGCAGCAGCAAAGCAGTTAAACAAACAAGTAGATATTTAAGTTAAGGCAAACAGGTAATTCTTAACAGTAAGTATCAAACACATAGATAGGCGCAGTCTACAATATGATTAACAGGCTGTGCCATTATGTAATCAGTAGCAAACTAAATTAAGCCAAGCAACGTAATTGAACAATTTTGCAATAAGTGGCTAACTAAAATTCTGAGAAGCAGGTAACTGAACTTACGCTAGTTCTTTGTACAGGCACACTGCAACTTCTTTTTCGCTTACAAGGTTGTACGAAGGAGTCCATGGCATCAATTGCTTGGATACGCAGTCCCAATACTTCTTTCTTCCCACACTGCATGGGTAAGTCGAATGGTTAATCTGGTAAGATGGTGCGTCCTTGATATGTTATATGAGGACGTGTAGTCAGACTAGTTGTAGCCAAACACATCACACTGGCTTTTACTGTATATTTCATGCGATTACTTTTGGCATATCGAGATCTAAGCAATCTACAATAGGATGAAAAGACTGGCATCCTTCACATTATTGGCGAACTCAGTTCATAGAAACAAGCAATTCAACCATTCTGTGGGTAAATCAAAAGCGCCACTGGAATATTTTTCACTATCCAATCATACACGCAAAAAGGGGTGACGCCACCATAGGGGCTGGTATGGGCGGCCGCCTCAGGTGGCTGGAAAGTGTGCACCTAGTTTGAGTCGTCCAGGTTGGCCCACGCTAGTTTTGTTCGTCCCAACGCACGAGCAGGCAATGTAAAAAATGAAGAAAAATGTTTCAATTTGGATGGGCCAATAACATAAGTGCAAGGCAGGCCCTATAGCAGGCTCGTGGCCCAAACGAGCGCCTCCCATATCGATCGACAACAGGAAAAATCCCAATTCATTCGCTCCAGCCTCCAGTCTGGTTCGCTCCTAACCTAGCCGCCGCTGGACAGACCGACACAGCACTTCCTCGCGCCCTCGTTGGAGGGCGGTCGCCGGGCTTCAAGCGAACGGAAGGACAAGAAGATGAAGATCCAACCCTGGGTGTAGCCTGCGTGGGAGGCAGCGGCGGCAGCACGGGCATGGCATCGAGCTTGCGCAAACGGACAGTCACAGCTTGCAAGAGTAGCATGCGCAACGAGCAGGTACATCACATCCCTGATTATATCTAATTCAACTCTTCAATTTCTGGCCAATAGTTAAACCTGACGGTGTTGTAAAACTGCTTGTATGTAGGGAATCTATGAGAAAATGAAACCAATTTCTACTTATTTTATAACTCCCCCAATCAATACTGAACTGACTGAATCTGATGTATCTAATCAAGTTTCCGGTGCAAACATACAAGCTCATGTTGTTCTTGAGCCTGAAGTGTCTAATGAACAGACTGCTAATGAAGGATTTGATGCAAACATTTACATGCTCCTAGTGATGAACATATAGTGTCTAATGAGGGATCTAATGCAAGCATTTTGCAAGCTCATTGAAGGATTTAGTGTCTAATGATGATCTACTATGTTGAGAGAGACAGAGATTTGCAGGCATTGATGACAAGCAAATTATAGTGCATTTTCATAGCTTGAGGAAACGTCGAGGCCATCTACCAGAAAGTCCCCGTATCATGACAACATAGCATAAATACTTTTCTAATCTGTTGTTTGAAACTATTGGCATACTTGTGTAGGATAGATATATTGATATGCAGTTTGCGCACTGGTTATACGTGCAATTACACTTCGATATTTTCAGCCAGAGAACGAATAATTCAAGCAGGTATAGACCATGTTTGTAGTCCTTGTACACCATGTTGCATTTTGTGTTTTTTGGTGCTTGCATCATTTAGTGTTTATAATCTGAACTACTTTGGATCATTAGCTGGTTTTCAAAGTGCATGTAGCTTCACATTTATCAAGTTATGTTGATTTCCGGAGTGCAAGTGCCTTCATATTTTTTAAGTTAAATGTTCTCCCCTGGTAACTTGAATTCGTGGATCAGCCACTGCACACAAATCATACACGAATGCCAGTACGAATTAAATGAAATGCGGGGACTTACGCTAGCTCGTTGTACAGGCTCACTGCAGCTCTGCTTGCGCTTGGGATGTTCCATGTACAAGTCCATGTTACCACTTGCTTGGATGTGCAGGCCTTTGTGCTCCTTGCATCCACCTCTACATTTTTGACACGACGAATGGTTGATCAAATAAGAGGAATCGACCTTGATGTTGTACCGGAGGACAGATACTTACAAGGTTATACGGGTGTGCAGGATGTGTACCAGATCCCGTAGCGCCGTCATGCTTCGCTAAAAAATGGATTTGCTTGTTTCAGATGATATCTCCAGAAGAAATAAGAGTTAAAGTCAGAGTTGCATAGGCGTGTAAGCTAAGAGAGCAGCGAAAGGATATCCAAACATCGTCGGAACAGTGCACAAGGGAGTGATGTGTGGATACCTAGTTCGGGTCGGCGTTTGGGCATGCTCGCCTAGCTAGAGTGCGTGTCACTTCAGAGCCGTTGAGGGTGATGCGCTGGCGTTGGCTGGCCGCGCACGGATGCAGATTTTGAGTGGCAGCGGAGCGCTACGACGCGGTGGACCGTTGGTGAAGCCCCAACGGCCTCGGGGGGCGGAGGTGCGACGATGTGCTCGGTGAAGTAGCCCCGGTGAGCTGGGAGACGGTGTCGGTGAAGCGCACCTGATGCGGTGGAACTCAGTGTCTGTGAGGCACGTCGGTTGCGGTGGCCGACATTGTTGGTGGACCACCTGGTGCGGTGAACGAGGGCGTAGATGAGGTAGCTCCGGTGCGGTGGTGAAACGCGATCGTCGTCTTCGTCGTCGTCATCCGGCACAAAGGTGGGGAACGGTGGGGAAAGAGACAAGACGAGGGGCGATTCGAGGGTTGGCGGCGAATTAGGGATTTGAGCAATCTGGGCGCGGAAGGGGGCGATGGAGAAAAGAGATTTTGCAGGGCTGGAATTGGGGCCGCCAGATATTTCAATCCGAAACATGGAAGCGCGGACTTATATTGTCGTCGTCCTTTTTTGGGGGTGGAGGGGGTGGGTGGCTGGGTGCTACGCGTCCATCCGACACACGCGACCACCCCGACAGGACTATGCTTCGGTGCCTTAAGGCACCTGCCATTGTGTCCATGACATGTGGGCCCAAAAGGTGGCTGGCCCACATGTCAGTGACCCAAAGGCAGTTGCCTTTAAGGCACCGAAGCAGCATCCACCCCGACACGACCCTGGTCTGCGTGGTGCGCCTACATTTGAGAATGCAAACGAATCTTCTTTCATTTGCAAACGAATCTGTATGTATTACCATGCCCGTGTTTTCCTTGCAATAATTAGTCATCCGAAACGAGATACTCCATCCGTTCACTTTTGTAAGTCGTTTCAGACAACTTAAAATGAACTGTTTTGCACATTGTCTGAAATGTCTTCAAGGTCTTATAAAAGTGAACAGAGGGAGTACTATAAATTAATTAATGAGGAGTTATTTGAAAAAAAATCGAAACGGTACCCACGCGAACGTGGATTAGAGTGTGTGTCACATAATTAGTTATTTGAATTAGAGTGTGTGTCACGTAGTTAGTTATTTGAATTAGAGTGTGTGTCACGTAGCGATCTCCAATTCTAATGTGGATTTCGCATTTCACTGTATCCACGCTACTTTTTTAATACAAATTCATATGTATATGATGAACACCATGGTAGTGAGAAAATTTTTGGATGGATTCAAACATATGACCTACAAAATAGCACAACAAACTGAGTCAATGTCAACTTTTCGAAACTTAGTATGGCATGAATTCGAAATAATTACCTGTATGCCTGGTCCTCGGTTCAAATCTTACAATGTACACCGAATTGAAACATCAATATTAAGTCTCGTACTATGTACATTCAAATGTTGTTTTTATCCCCCCACCCCCCGCACAAACGCTACATACTTCCTGTATCGGTCAATCTTCCTCTCCTAACCACCTTAGGAAGCTATCGGTTTCCAACACACGTTCATTCTTTCTCTACATGTTTCAATCTCTAAGTCTCTCAACTACACAAACCCTTTTTCCACTCTGTTACCAAATTATTTACCTCACACACCCGCCATTGCACCCCATGCCGAACTCTCTCTCTCTCCCCCTCTCCCTCTCACCCTTTCGCGCTAAATACATGCATTGCCTATCTAGCCCCCAACCTCTCGTGCGCACGCACGCACGTTGTATATCTAGGTCACTCCCTCGAGACTGTCTCACTCTTTCTTCCGCACGGCGGGCCACACTCGCTCAATCCCGCTCTCTTTATTTGAGTCTCATTTAAACTCGTTTTCTTTCACACACAAATGATATATCTCCCTGTTCGGGCCTCGATCGACACACTCTATACTCTCTCACATAGATTGTCTATCTAGGTCAGTCCATCCAAGCCGTCGCCACTCTTTTGACCTCATGGTGGTCCACGCTCACTCAATCTCTCTCTCTCTCTGTATGTCTCGATTGACCTCGCTCTTTCTCGGACAAAAACGATATATCACCATGTTTGAGCCCAATTCAACCTATTCACATTGTATACTCTATCACGCACATCGTCTATCTAGGTCACTCTCTCCAACCTGTCTCACTCTTTCGATCGCACGGTGACCCTATGTGATCGGTTGACCTTGCTTCCTCCCACGCACAAAATATATCTACACGTCTGTGACTGGATCATCTCTCAAGCTCTATCTTACAGCCCTCACCCTTGCCAAAAAGCTCAATCGGACAATATCTCTCCAGAGCATATATATTTGTTCAATGAATGTCGGACCACACTCACTTTGTCTCTCTATCTATATGTCTCTCGATTGACCTCGCTTTCTCACACCGTATCTTCCACACGTTGAAGCTACTACCTCTCCATCCCTCGCAAAGCCGGAGCTATTTACATTGCGAGGGGCACTCCAACCTTGGATTAATTTGTGTAGGCATGTGTTCCAGTCGGTTTAGATTATATTTTCGTAGCATTCGGCCCACAACTACTCCAAACATCATTGCAACCCACGCAACTCCCCTAGTTGATTTCCCTCTGGCTCGGTCATCGCTCTCTCGCACGTCCTTTCTCGCCTTCAACGTCGCACCATGGTATTATTGAAAAAACTATGGTGTTCTCTTTAATTATTATAAATAAGCTACAAAACTACACACCGATAGTCCACTTGGAATGGAACAAATTTCGACCCACAAATTAAAGTGCTACAAACTACACAGCGAGGGGCCCACATGTCATAAAACAAATTTGGACCCATATACAAATTAAAAAATAAAGGACGAGGATCGAACATGCGACCGGGCCTTCAAGCCGCACGTCAATAGGCAACATACGTAGAATAGCAATGTTTGTTGTACCCTCTTTGTTCACATAATGTTTTTATATTACCACAGCCTAATTAATGGATAACATGTAATATTATTTTTAGTACTATTCGCCTTCACTTACTGGTGGGTTCCCTGTGTGCTCTCTCTCTCTCCTCCACTTCTGCATTTAGACGCACGGGCAAATAGGAAGAACTCGTGGGCGATGTTGCCGTTGACCATATCTGGACGTGTTCACAAGTCACGGCACCAGTTTCACGTACTAGCAGCACTAGCCAGTGTGTACATGCAATGCACGTTAATTTGGAAGTATATTAAGTGCATGCGGATATTAACTACTAGGATATTATTTGCGTGTTGTCATGTGATTAGCACTATTTTTGGCATGAAATTAACTGCACGCTAAACGTGTTGAGCGCTTGATATTGAAGCAGTCTAGATCGTTTGATGACAAGGAATACATGTGGCTTGATGACATTTTATATTTAATTTGATACGGCTCTAGCAGAACATTCAATCGATCAAACCATACATTTCGTTCAGTCTGACTCCGACTTTAAATTATACGACGATCGATATAAAATAAACAGAAATGATAAACGTTCGGATTTTAAGCATGGCAGTCCGAACATTTTTCATGACAAATTTAGATTACGCGGCGGCGGCGGCGTCTCGCGGTGGGAAGTGGCTCCTCTGCCGTGCTCTGTGTGTCGTAGGGCCACTGACCGACGGCGACGACGGCGTCTTGCGCCGTTGTTGGCGTACTCCTGGACGTTGGCCTAGCTTCAAGGAAGGCCAAAATGTTCTGGACTTCGGAGCGAGTCAACTGGCGGGAGGAGGCGACTAGCGTTGGTGCAAGGAAGCGGTCGACGGCAGCCTATTGTTGCCGCTCTCTCTCTCTCACGCCGGACGGAGGTGGAAGAAGGAGCACACTTTTTTCCCCGGCGACCAACGCCCTAGCGACGAACGCCCCGGCGCACAAACGCCTCCTTTATATTCAGCACACAGGCTACATCACGGCTAGAAGCTACACCGGCACCACTCGATCAGTACATGGAGGAGGGGTTTTTATACCCGTGCACACACACCACACGGCCGGCACACCTGGCAACTAACTCACGCACTAAGCTAACCACTACATGCACGATCCATATCCATGCATGACCACATGACCCGCCGGGCTAGCCCATGCATGCACTAGCATGACCCGTGAAGGAAATATGCCCTAGAGGCAATAATAAAGTTATTATATATTTCCTTATATCGTGATAAATGTTTATTATTCATGCTAGAATTGTATTAACCGGAAACATAATACATGTGTGAATACATAGACAAGCAGAGTGTCACTAGTATGCCTCTACTTGACTAGCTCATTGATTAAAGATGGTTATGTTTCCTAACCATAGACATGAGTTGTCATTTGATTAACGGGATCACATCATTAGGAGAATGATGTGATTGACTTGACCCATTCCGTTAGCATAGCACTTGATCGTTTAGTTTGTTGCTATTGCTTTCTTCATGACTTATACATGTTCCTATGACTATGAGATTATGCAAATCCTGTTTACCGGAGGAACACTTTGTGTGCCCCCAAACGTCACGACGTAACTGGGTGATTATAAAGGTGCTCTACAGGTGTCTCTGAGGGTACTTGTTGGGTTAGCGTATTTCGAGATTAGGATTTGTCACTCCGATTGTCGGAGAGGTATCTCTGGGCCCTCTCGGTAATGCACATCACTTAAGCCTTGCAAGCAATGCAACTAATAAGTTAGTTGCAAGATGATGTATTACAGAACGAGTAAAGAGACTTTCCGGTAATGAGATTGAACTAGGTATTGAGATACCGACGATCGAATCTCGGGCAAGTAACATACTGATGACAAAGGGAACAAACGTATGTTGTTATGCGGTCTGACCGATAAAGATTTTCGTAGAATATGTAGGAGCCAATATGAGCATCCAGGTTCCGCTATTGGTTATTGACCGGAGATGTGTCTCGGTCATGTCTACATTGTTCTTGAACCCGTAGGGTCCGCATGCTTAACGTTACAAGGACAGTTTCATTATGAGTTTATATATTTTGATGTACCGAAGGTTGTTCGGAGTCCCGGATGTGATCACGGACTTGACGAGGAGTCTCGAAATGGTCGAGACATAAAGATCGATATATTGGACGACTATATTTGGACACCGGAAAGGTTCCGGGTGAGATTGGGACAATACCGGATCACCGGGAGGTTATCGGAACCCCCCGGGAGGTATATGGGCCTTATTGGGCCTTAGTGGAAAGGAGGGGAAAGGAGCAAGGGAGGGGGCGCCCACCCCCAAGCCCAATCCGAATTGGGAAGGGGGCCGGCCCCCCATTTCCTTCCTCCCTCCTTCCTCTTCCTTCCCTCTCCTACTCCTAATCCTTGTGGGAGTCTTACTCCCTGTGGGAGTTGGTCTCCCCCCTAGGGCGCGCCACCCTCCTTGGTCGGCCCCCTCCTCCACTCCTTTATATATGGGGGCAGGGGCACCCCATAGACACAACAATTGATCATTGATCTCTTAGCCGTGTGCGGTGCCCCCCTCCACCATAATCCTCGATAATATTGTAGCGGTGCTTAGGCGAAGCCCTGCGACGGTAGAACATCAAGATCGTCACCACGTCGTCGTGCTGACGGAACTCATCCCCGACACTTTGCTGGATCGGAGTCCGGGGATCGTCATCGAGCTGAACGTGTGCTAGAACTCGGAGGTGCTGTAGTTTCGGTGCTTGATCGGTCGGGCTATGAAGACATACGACTACATCAACCGCGTTGTGCTAACGCTTCCGCTTCCGGTCTACGAGGGTACGTAGACAACACTCTTCCCTCTCGTTGCTATGCATCACCATGATCTTGCGTGTGCGTAGGAATTTTTTTGAAATTACTACGTTCCCCAACAGTGGCATCCGAGCCTAGGTTTTATGCGTTGATGTTGTGCACGAGTAGAACACAAGTGAGTTGTGGGTGATATAAGTCATACTGCTTACCAGCATGTCATACTTTGGTTCGGCGGTATTGTTGGATGAAGCGGCTCGGACCGACATTACGCGTACGCTTACGCGAGACTGGTTCTACCGACGTGCTTTGCACACAGGTGGCTGGCGGGCGTCAGTTTCTCCAACTTTAGTTGAACCGAGTGTGGCTACGCCTGGTCCTTGCGAAGGTTAAAACATCACCAACTTGACAAACTATCATTGTGGTTTTGATGCGTAGGTAAGAACGGTTCTTGCTAAGCCCGTAGCAGCCACGTAAAATTTGCAACAACAAAGTAGAGGACGTCTAACTTGTTTTTGCAGGGCATGTTGTGATGTGATATGGTCAAGACGTGATGAGATATAAGTTGTTGTATGAGATGATCATGTTTTGTTGAAGTTATCGGCAACTGCCAAAAGCCTTATGGTTGTCTCTCTATTGCATAAGATGCAAGCGCCAAATAATTGCTTTACTTTATCGCTATGCGATAGCAATAGTTGCAAGAGCAATTGTTGGCGAGACGACCATATGACGACACATTGATATAGATCAAGATGATGGAGATCATGGTGTCATGCCGGTGACGATGGAGATCATGACGATGCTTTGGAGATGGAGATTAAAGGCGCAAGATGATCATGGCCATATCATGTCACATATTTTGATTGCATGTGATGTTTATCTTTTATACATCTTATTTTTCTTAGTTCGACGGTAGCTTTATAAGATGATCTCTCACTAAATTATCGAGGTATAAGTGTTCTCCCTGAGTATGCACCATTGCGAAAGTTCTTCATGCTGAGACACCACGTGATGATCGGGTGTGATAGGCTCTACGTTCAAATACAACGGGTGCAAAACAGTTGCACACGCGAAATACTCAGGTTAAACTTGACGAGCCTAGCATATAACAGATATGGCCTCGGAACACGGAGACCGAAAGGTCGAGCGTGAATCATATAGTAGATATGATCAACATAGTGATGTTCACCATTGAAACTACTCCATCTCACATGATGATCGGACATGGTTTAGTTGATTTGGATCATGTGATCACTTAGAGGATTAGAGGGATGTCTATCTAAGTGGGAGTTCTTAAGTAATATGATTAATTGAACTTTAATTTATCATGAACTTAGTCCTGGTAGTATTAGCATATCTATGTTGTAGATCAATAGCTCGCGATGTTGCTCCCCGTTTAATTTTGATATGTTCCTAGAGAAAACTAAGTTGAAAGATGTTAGTAGCAATGATGCAGATTGGATCCGTGATCTGAGGTTTATCCTCATTGCTGCACAGAAGAATTATGTCCTTAATGCACTACTAGGTGACAGACCTATTGCAGGA
This sequence comes from Triticum aestivum, assembly GCF_018294505.1. Taxonomy (NCBI): domain Eukaryota; kingdom Viridiplantae; phylum Streptophyta; class Magnoliopsida; order Poales; family Poaceae; genus Triticum; species Triticum aestivum. Next base: position 58,857,485 of record NC_057809.1, on the reverse strand, counting down.
GCAGATGCAGACGTAATGAACGTTTGGCTAGCTCAATATGATGACTACTTGATAGTTTAGTGCACCATGCTTAACAGCTTAGAATCAGGGCTTCAAAGACGCTTTGAACGTCATGGACCATATGAGATGTTCCAGGAGTTGAAGTTAATATTTCAAGAAAATACCCGAGTTGAGAGATATGAAGTCTCCAACAAGTTCTATAGCTAAAAGATGGAGGAGAATAGCTCAAGCAGTGAGCATGTGCTCAGATTGTCTGGGTACTACAATCACTTGAATCAAGTAGGAGTTAATCTTCTAGATAAAATAGTGATTGATAGAATTCTCTAGTCACCATCACCAAGTTAGTAGAACTTCGTGATGAACTATAATATGCAAGGGATGACGAAAACAATTCCCAAGCTCTTCGCGATGCTAAAATCGGCGAAGGTAGAAATCAAGAAAAACATCAAGTGTTGATGGTTGACAAGACCACTAGTTTCAAGAGAAAGGGCAAAGGGAAGAAGGGGAACTTCAAGAAGAACGGCAAGCAAGTTGCTACTCAAATGAAGAAGCCAAGTCTGGACCTAAGCCTGAAAACTAAGTGCTTCTACTGCAAAAGGACTGGTCACTGGAAGCGGAACTACCCAAGTATTTGGCGGATAAGAAGGATGGCAAAGTGAACAAAGGTATATTTGATATACATGTTATTGATGTGTACTTTACTAGTGTTTATAGCAACCCCTCAGTATTTGATACTAGTTCAGTTGCTAAGATTAGTAACTCGAAACGGGAGTTGCAAAATAAACAGAGACTAGTTAAGGGTGAAGTGATGATGTGTGTTGGAAGTGGTTCCAAGATTGATATGATCATCATCGCACACTCCCTATACTTTCGGGATTAGCGTTGAACCTAAATAAATGTTATTTGGTGTTTGCGTTGAGCATAAATATGATTGGATCATGTTTATTGCAATACGGTTATTCATGTAAATTAGAGAATAATTGTTGTTCTGTTTACATGAATAAAACCTTCTATGGTCATACACCCAATGAAAATGGTTTGTTGGATCTCGATCGTGGTGATACACATTTTCATAATATCGAAGCCAAAAGATGCAAAGTTGATAATGATAGTGCAACTTATTTGTGGCACTGCCGTTTAGGTCATATTGATGTAAAGCGTATGAAGAAAATCCATGCTGATGGGCTTTTGGAATCACTTGATTATGAATCAGTTGATGCTTGCGAACCATGCCTCATGGGCAAGATGACTAAGACTCCGTTCTCCGGAACAATGGAGCGAGCAACATATTTGTTGGAAATCATACATACTGATGTATGTGGTCCGATGAATATTGAGGCTCGCGACAGGTATCATTATTTTCTGATCTTCACAGATGATTTGTGCAGATATGAGTATATCTACTTGATGAAACACAAGTCTGAAACATTTGAAAAGTTCAAAGAATTTTAGAGTGAAGTGGAGAATCATCGTAACAAAAATAAAAGTTTCTACGATATGATCGCAGAAGTAAAATATTTGAGTTACAAGTTTGGCCTCCAGTTAAAAACAATGTGAAATAGTTTCACTACTCACACCACCTGGAACACCACAGCATAATGGTGTGTCCGAACGTCATAATCGTACTTTATTAGATATGGTGCGATCTATGATGTCTCCTACCGATCTACCACTATCGTTTTGGGGTTATGCATTAGAGACAGTTGCATTCACGTTAAATAGGGCACCATCTAAATCCGTTGAGACGACACCGTATGAACTATGGTTTGGCAAGAAACCTAAGCTGTCGTTTCTTGAAGTTTGAGGTTGCAATGCTTATGTGAAAAAGTTTCAACCTGATAAGCTCTAACCCAAATCGGAGAAGTGCGTCTTCATAGGATACCCAAAAGAAAATGTTGGGTACACCTTCTATCACAGATCCGAAGGTAATATATTCGTTGCTTTGAATGGATCCTTTCTAGAAAAGGAGTTTCTCTCGAAAGAAGTGAGTGGGAGGAAAGTAGAACTTGATGAGGTAACTGTACCTGCTCCCTTATTGGAAAATAGTTCCTCACAGAAATCTGTTCCTGTGACTACTACACCGATTAGTGAGGAAGCTAATGATGATGATCATGTAACTTCAGATCAAGCTACTATCGAACCTCGTAGGTAAACCAGAGTGAGATCCGCACCAGAGTGGTACGGTAATCCTGTTCTGGAAGTCATGCTACTAGATCATGATGAACCTACGAACTATGAGGAAGCGGTGATGAGCCCAGATTCCGCGAAATGGCTTGAGGCCATGAAATCTGAGATGAGATCCATGTATGAGAACAAAGTATGGACTTTGATTGACTTGCCAAATGATCGGTGAGCCATTGAGATTAAATGGATCTTATAGAGGAAGACGGACGCTGATAGTAGTGTTACTATCTACAAAGTTAGAATTGTCGCAAAAAGGTTTTCGACAAGTTCAAGGTGTTGACTACGATGAGAGTTTCTCACTCGTATCTATGCTTAAGTCTGTCCGAATCATGTTAGCAATTGCCGTATTTTATGAAATCTGGCAAATGGATAAACAAAACTGCATTCCTTAATGGATTTATTAAAGAAGAGTTGTATATGATGCAACCAGAAGGTTTTGTCAATCCTAAAGGTACTAACAAAATATGCAAGGTCCAGCGATCCATCTATGGACTTGTGCAAGCATCTCAGAGTTGGAATATACGCTTTGATAAGTTGATCAAAGCATATAGTTTTATACAGACTTGCGGTGAAGCCTGTATTTACAAGAAAGTGAGTGGGAGCACTACAACATTTCTGATAAGTATTTTTGAATGACATATTTTTGATCGGAAATAATGTAGAATTATTCTGCAAAGCATAAAGGAGTGTTTGAAAGGAGTTTTTCAAAAAAAGACCTCGGTGAAGCTGCTTACATATTGAGCATTAAGATCTATAGAGATAGATCAATACGCTTGATAAGTTTTTTCAATGAGTACATACCTTGACAAGATTTTGAAGTAGTTCAAAATGGAACAGTTAAAGAAGGAGTTCTTGCCTGTGTTACAAGGTGTGAAGTTGAGTAAGACTCAAAACCCGACCACGGCAGAAGATAGAGAGAGAATGAAAGTCATTCCCTATGCCTCAGCCATAGGTTCTATAAAGTATGCCATGCTATGTACCAGACCTATTGTATACCCTGCCCTGAGTTTGGCAAAGGAGTACAATAGTGATCTAGGAGTAGATCACTGGACATTGGTCAAAATTATCCTTAGTGGAATAAGGATATGGTTCTCGATTATGAAAGTGACAAAAGGTTTGTCGTAAAGGGTTACGTCGATGCAAATTTTGACACTGATCCAGATGACTCTAAATCTCAATCTCGATACATATTAAAAATGGGAGCAATTAGCTAGAGTAGCTCTGTGCAGAGCATTGTTGACATAGAAATTTGCAAAATACTTTCAGATCTGAATGTGGCAGACCCGTTGACTAAACTTCTCTCACAAGCAAAACATGATCACACCTCAGTACTCTTTGGGTGTTAATCACATAGCGATGTGAACTAAATTATTAACTCTAGTAAACCCTTTGGATGTTGGTCACATGTCGATGTGAACTATGGGTGTTAATCACATGGTGATGTGAACTATTGATGTTAAATCACATGGCGATGTGAACTAGATTATTGACTCTAGTGCAAGTGGGAGACTGAAGGACATATGCCCTAGAGGCAATAATAAAGTTATTATATATTTCCTTGTATCATGATAAATGTTTATTATTCATGCTAGAATTGTATTAACAGGAAACATAATACATGTGTGAATACATAGACAAACAGAGTGTCACTAGTATGCCTCTACTTGACTAGCTCGTTGATTAAAGATGGTTATGTTTCCTAACCATAGACATGAGTTGTCATTTGATTAACGGGATCACATCATTAGGAGAATGATGTGATTGACTTGACCCATTCCGTTAGCATAGCACTTGATCGTTTAGTTTGTTGCTATTGCTTTCTTCATGACTTATACATGTTCCTGTGACTATGAGATTATGCAACTCCCGTTTACCGGAGGAACACTTTGTGTGCCACCAAACATCACAACATAACTGGGTGATTATAAAGGTGCTCTACAGGTGTCTCCAAGGGTACTTGTTGGGTTGGCATATTTCGAGATTAGGATTTGTCACTCCGATTGTCGGAGAGGTATCTCTGGGCCCTCTCGGTAATGCACATCACTTAAGCCTTGCAAGCAATGCAACTAATAAGTTAGTTGCAAGATGATGTATTATAGAACGAGTAAAGAGACTTGCCGATAACGAGATTGAACTAGGTATTGAGATACCGACGATCGAATCTCGGGCAAGTAACATACCGATGACAAAGGGAACAAACGTATGTTGTTATGCGGTCTGACCGATAAAGATCTTCGTAGAATATGTAGGAGCCAATATGAGCATCTAGGTTCCGCTATTGGTTATTGACTGGAGACGTGCCTCGGTCATGTCTACATTGTTCTCGAACCCGTAGGGTCCGCACGCTTAACGTTACGATGACAGTTTCATTATGAGTTCATATATTTTGATGTACCGAAGGTTGTTCGGAGTCCCGGATGTGATCACGGACTTGACGAGGAGTCTCGAAATGGTCGAGACATAAAGATCGATATATTGGACGACTATATTTGGACACCGGAAAGGTTCCGGGTGAGATTTGGACAATACCGGATCACCGGGAGGTTATCGGAACCCCCCGGGAGGTATATGGGCCTTATTGGGCCTTAGTGGAAAGGAGGGGAAAGGAGCAAGGGAGGGGGCGCCCCCCCCCAAGCCCAATCTGAATTGGGAAGGGGGCCGGCCCCCCTTTCCTTCCTCCCTCCTTCCTCTTCCTTCCCTCTCCTACTCCTAATAGGAAAAAGGGGATTCTACTCCCTGTGGGAGTTGGACTCTCCCCTAGGGCGCGCCACCCTCCTTGGCCGGCCCCCTTCTCCACTCCTTTATATACGGGGGCAGGGGGCACCCCATAGACACAACAATTGATCATTGATCTCTTAGCCGTGTGCGGTGCCCCCCTCCACCATAATCCTCGATAATATTGTAGCGGTGCTTAGGCGAAGCCCTGCGACGGTACAACATCAAGATCGTCACCACGCCGTCGTGCTGATGGAACTCATCCCCGACACTTTGCTAGATCGGAGTCTGGGGATCGTCATCGAGCTGAACGTGTGCTAGAACTCGGAGGTGCCGTAGTTTCGGTGCATGATCGGTCGGCCCGTGAAGACGTACGACTACATCAACCGCGTTGTGCTAACGCTTCCGCTTCCGGTCTATGAGGGTATGTAGACAACACTCTTCCCTCTCGTTGCTATGCATCACCATGATCTTGCGTGTGCGTAGGAATTTTTCTTGAAATTACTACATTCCCCAACAACCCGGCCAACCATCTAGCTAGCATGCAACTACCTCCCTCCAGCCGCGTGCACGCCGCACCTGACTCCAACAGATCGCAACGGCTCTCCGCATGCAGCTCCTCTACATCACGAACGCAACCACGGGTTCATGTCGAGGGACACACATGCTACGGACTCAACCTGGTCATCTTCACGCCAGTCACCATCACCATGTGCATGGCTTATTGCCATCACTCACCCTCTAAGCCATGACATCGTCGTCGTCGGAGTTGTTGCAGCTCCGGTCATCGATCTCGCCACGACCGTGACCCAGCCCGCGGACCCGACCTGGCGCAACGACGCCGGTCGCACCATGCTCCATCACGACTCCGGTGACACACGCTGAGCTCCTTCTCCGCCGGCGACACACACCTAGCGTCCCTCGGCGTCCCGCATGTCCCGCGCGCACCCGACGCGCTCGACCACAATAGTGCATCCCGCACGTCTCGCGCGCACCCGACGAGTCCAACCGCACCAATGCCTCCCGCATGTCCCGCGCACACCCGACGCGCCCGACGAGCCCGACCACACCAGATGCCATGGACTCACCGCGCGCCGCCTTCGTGTCCGCCATGGCATCTGCCAGCGATAGACGCCGGAAGGATGTAGCCGAACTCGAGCATGAACTTGGGCACAATGGCGACATACGCCTCCTTCCAACATCAACCGCACACTCGTACGCACGCCCACGGTCCCGACGTGTCTGACGCGTCCAGTACACACCCATAACACACACCGGTCGTGCCCGGCTCGCCACCGCGGCTTATTGCCCTGCACCGCCGCGGCCTCCATGCCGCCATGCAGTGCCTCCACGCCGCCACGCCGTGCTGCGCCACCGCGCCACCACGCAGCGCTTCGGCGGCCTCCGCGGTCGCCGCATGTATGACGTCACCGCCCGCCGCCTCCGCAACGCGCCATGACAGCCACAGCCGCCCACCTCCATGGGCCGTCACACGGCCCGGAGCTCCGTCGCGCAGCTGCCGGTGAGCCCCGCCATCGCTGCCATGCCTCCGGCATGGCAAGCACACCCAAGACACCAAGCTCATGATAACAATTGTTGTTGCCGCTCTCTCTCTCACGCCGGACGGAGGTGGAAGAAGGAGCACACTTTTTTCCCCGGCGACCAACGCCCCAGCGATGAACGCCCCGGCGCCCAAACGCCTCCTTTATATTCAGCACACATGCTACATCACGGCTGGAAGCTACACCGGCACCACTCGATCAGTACATGGAGGAGGGGTTTTTATACCCGTGCACACACACCACACGGCCGGCACACCCGGTAACTAACTCACGCACTAAGCTAACCACTACATGCACGATCCATATCCATGCATGACCAGATGACCCGCTAGGCTAGCCCATGCATGCACTAGCATGACCCAGCCAACCATCTAGCTAGCATGCAACTAACTCCTTCCAGCCGCGTGCACGCCGCACCTGACTCCAACAGATCACAACGGCTCTCTGCATGCAGCTCCTCCACTTCACGAACGCAACCACGGGTTCACGCCGGGGGACACACACGCTACGGACTCAACCTGGTCATCTTCACGCCAGTCGCCATCGCCATGTGCATGGCTTATTTCCATCATGGCCATCCATGCCACTGAGGGGGGCATTGGCACCCGCGCGGGGACAGGCGCTGTCAACGGCGCGGGGGAGACATTCGTGTGCATGGGCAACGACACGGGCGCGCACGTCAGTGCACGTGTAGGCGCATGCGCTGGCAGGTGCACGGGCACCGGCACGGGCGTGCGCGTCAACGCACGCGCAGGCGCATGCCCTGGCAGGTGCACGGGGATGGATGATGGCGCAGTCGGGGCGACGGGAGCCGGAACGGGAGCGCGGACAGGCGCGGCGTCTTCCCACAAGGCTAGTTCAAGCTCGTCCCAAAGCGCCTTATGTTCTTGAGACTCCGGCTGGGTGTCTTCCTCAGGAAACTGGAACACTAAGGGGCAGACCATCGTGATGTGGCATGGCGTACGTTTAGGTCAGGCTAGTTGGAGGTAGACGACAGGAGAATCGGAGAGGAAGAGAGAGGATTGTAGCGATACCGGGTAGTGCAGGGTTGATTTTAAACTGCCGCGCCAGCAACATTAAAAGTGGGAGCAGTTGGGACAACGGTGGGCGACGGAGCCTGGTCAAAGGGCTCGCCTCCCGGTGAGCCTGCACAGCGGTCTACTTGCACGCCTTCCTGACAGTCGGCGCAGCGGTCTGCTCGCCCGCCTCCCGTCAACTCACACGCTTGCTCGGATGGCACCTGCCGATGAGAAGCTGGGACACGTGGCGGCACGTAAACGCCCATGGTTTCAATAGTGAAAGCGTTCGCCTTAACGTGACAGGTCTTTCTTTGTTTCAAAATACCTTGGCTCTTCGTTTGTGCAACTTGTCATAAGCAGCTTGTCTCAAATTGAAGAAAAAACTTATGAAGTAATATTTGTGCCATATCACGTGACCATGCTTAGTTTCAAGAATTTATGCTCACTTTTGGATTTTCTGAAATTTAAGATGCAGGATTCGAAACAATATCATAACCTGCATCATGCAATAAATTTTCAAGTCGTACATCTGTCATGTTGTATTTCTTAAGAAAGGATTTGGTCAAACATTTTGCTTAGTTAGACTTCAGACAAGTTATATATGCAGAGTAAAAGGATAATCCCTCCGTACCAGTGCATTGCATGATATATTAACTCAAGTACTAGGCATAAACCAACGGGCTCAATTCTGTGCTCATCCTGGTGTAGTAGTAGTAGTACTAGGCAATGCAGTTGACGGGTGACCTTAACGAGCGACGACCGAGGGAATTGAACCGTGCTCAGCACGGTAGGTAACATTGTCTAGTTACTAAAGCATCCCTCCGTTGTTCATCGGTAGTCATTATGGACCGGGGACATGAGGGGAATTTCCTAGGGCTGGAATTCTGGCCGCCGGATATTTCGACTTGAAACGCTGAGGCTCGACTGGTTGGGGTTGCCTAATGTGTGTACCACGCATGCCACCGAAGGACACAAGCCCGGTTTTTTAGGATCAACACGAGCCAAGGTCTGGCTGGTACGTCGTTGGGTCCTACCATTCGAGAATACGAAAGGAACCTTTTAAATTGCCGAACGAATCTATGTGTATTACAATGCCCGTATTTTCCTTGCAAATACTAATCTCAACGTGGTAATTGATTTATGACAAGTTGTTGAATTAGAGTGAGTTTGTGATATAATGATCTCAACGTGGATTTCACATTTCATGGTATCCCTAGTAAGTTTTCAAATGCAAATTCAAATTTAAAATATGAACAATATGAAGGTGAGAAAACTTTGTATGTATCAAGCATATGACCACACACACACGCATGAACACAACAACAATCCAATAAGTATAGTGCATCTATTTTTCCAAACCATGCATGTATGACACGAATTCAAAAATACTCCTTCTATTCCTAAATATTAGTCTTTTAGAGAGTTCAACAAGTGACTACATACGGAGCAAAGTGAGTGAATCTAGACTCTAAAATATGTCTATATACATCCGTATGTGCCAGTCCATTTGAAGCCTCTAAAAAGACTAATATTTAGGAACGAAGGGAGTAAAATGTAAGACATCCATGGTCCTCAGTTCAATATTTAAAATGAACATGAAACTGAAACATGAATATTAAGTCTAGTACTACAGTACATGCAAATGTTGTGTTTAGGCGGAGGTATGATTGTCGGGGGTCAACCCCTCGACCTTAGATAAAATTGTGGAGCTCTGTTTAGGGTTTTTTAGATTATATTTGTCCCCACCCTCCCAACGACCGATTGGTTGTGCACCCCCCACCCCTCCTCCCCGGGAGAATATCTTGTGCCCCCATACCTTAGATGCTATATGTCGATATGCTTGGAGCTTGTAGATCTGAGATATAGCAGCTCACAATTGATGAGTTTGAGAATTGCACACAATTTGTACAAAAACTACTTAGATGCCCTTTGATCCCATATCCAACGACCTCGAAGCTCGTATCACCGTAGCATCCACTACTAGGAAAAGGGCTAGTAATGGCGCACCAGTTTTGCCCACTAATGGCGCACTGCTGGTGCGCCATTAGTATCACGCCACTAGTATTTCTTACTAATGGCGCACCACCGGTGCGTCATTAGTATCTGGTATACTAATGGCGCACCGAGCAGTACGCCATTAGTATAGAACACCATGTGCCATTAGTATGCCTCCCAGGGGGCCATATTTAACCATGTGCTTTGGCATACTAATGGCGCACTGTTGGGTGATGCGCCATTAGTGTGATTATAACAGTGCGCCATTAGTGTCGTGTGGTGCGCCACTAGTATGAATATTAGGGACTTTTTTTCATTTCTGATATTTTCACAGGTTAAAAAATATTAGAGATAACATACAACACAGATCTGCTTAGCTTACATACAGGGGGCCATATGTAACGATGTTACCTGCGTCCACCAGATCATATCCAACACACAAGTTTCATCATATATACATACATAGCCAACACATAGTTCCATCGTTACATATTACAAAAGTTTCACAATGTTCATTCAACACCGTTATCCATCAATTCACAAAAGTTTCACATTGATACAAAATAAAAACACAAATGGAAAAGAAGCACTCCATCCATGCAAGCTTCCATGAATTAAATCAAATCTGCAAAATGATAAACAAGAAGTTAGAAGAAGAAGAAGAAGAAGAAGAAGAGAAGAATAAGAAGACTAGAAGAAGAATAAGAAGAAGACTATAAGCTTATTATGTAAACTTGATCGTTTTGTGCTAACATAAGTAATTTTGGAGCTAACCTATAGGAAACTAAGCATATAAGCTCTAAGTTAGCATATTAGAGCCAACTTAAGTAAAATGAAGCTAACCTATGTCATTTTGGATAAGAAGAAGAATAAGAAGAAGACTATAAGCTTATTATGTAAACTTGATCATTTTGTGCTAACATAAGTAATTTTGGAGCTAACCTATAGGAAACTAAGCATATAAGCTCTAAGTTAGCATATTAGAGCCAACTTAGGTAAAATGAAGCTAACCTATGTCATTTTGGATAAGAAGAAGAATAAGAAGAAGACTATAAGCTTATTATGTAAACTTGATCATTTTGTGCTAACATAAGTAATTTTGGAGCTAACCTATAGGAAACTAAGCATATAAGCTCTAAGTTAGCATATCAGAGCCAACTTAGGTAAAATGAAGCTAACATATGTCATTTTGGATAAGAAGAAGAATAAGAAGAAGACTATAAGCTTATTATGTAAACTTGATCATTTTGTGCTAACATAAGTAATTTTGGAGCTAACCTATAGGAAACTAAGCATATTAGAGATAAATAGGTAACTAAGTATATATATATATATATATATATCATTTTGGAGATCTGACATACCTGACATAGTTCAGTTCTCATTGTTCTTCTCCTTCTCCTTCCTCAGCCTGATGTGCCAAGAGCGGCGAGGCGGTGGAGGCAGTGGAGGCAGCTGTGGGATGTAGTCTTCTACCACAATTGGCGTGGTCATGCCGCCCAGCTGTGGGATCGCCGGCGCCACCAGTGCATGGTAATTGTCAGGCACCACTACCATCGCGAGGCCACCCTCAGCCACCACCATCTTTTGCCCATGGTCAGCCACCACCATCTCTTGCCCATGGTCAGCCACCACCATCTCTTGCCCATGGTCAGCCACCACCATCTCTTGCACCTGGTCAGCCACCACCATCTCTTGCCCTTGGTCAGCCACCACCGGCGCTAGGTCATCCTCAGCCTGATGCCCATGGTCATCCTGCAGCTCCTCATCCCCACTCTGCTCCTCTTCTCCCCCACTCCAGTATGGATCATCCTTCTTGTTCTCTTCACTGCTGCCAAAATCGCTGCTGCTTTCGCTAAGGCCAGAATCGTTGTTGCTTTTGCTACAACCATAATCGTTGCTGCTTTGGCTGTAGCCAGTGTCGCTGCTGCTACTCCCATTTCCTGTCCAAATGCAACAATGACCGTTAACAATCGATGTGAGACAAAGCCAAATATGGAGGAATAAGAAGAGGCAGAACGCACTGGCATCTTCGTCTTCAGCGTAGCGCATGCGACACATAGTCTTGTTGAAAACCTTCACGATGAGCATTGTGACGTCATCGTCGTACCTCAAGAGAAGAAAGTACCCGGTCCGCAGGTCATATGCACTGTAGAACTTCTCCCAGCCACGGCACAGGTACATGTGGCCCTCCTCGATCACCAACTCCACGTCCCACAGCCTGCGAACCCTGCTGCCGGCCTGTCGGAGCTTCACATTATCTGGCGGATCTTCACCCAGCATCTTCATAAAAGCGTCAGGCAGCCTCTGCAATTTGGGACAAGGAGTGATGTAGCAAACAACAGAGTTATCATAATGAGATGGGTGAAGGGGAGATCTCTCGTTTTATATACCTGCCTCGTGGCTGATACTGAAGAAGAAAGTATGATAGTGAAGAACTCGAAAGCGTCCAACTCGTACTCCGGTGAGGCAGAGCGGCGGTGGCTGCTTCCCCCCATCTCTAATAAGCAGCAGAAGAGACCAATTAGTACACTTACAACATTATAGCAGCATAAATTTTGAGCAGAAGATAATCAACATTAGTCACAAGTACCCCATATGTCCTATTTTTAGCAAAGTCATGCTAAAATTCATGGAAAATTTCAGCATGACCTTTGCTGAAAATAGGACATATGGAGTACCCGAATTTGCCGGAACAGAAGTTAATCGACATTCCAGCAAACTCAAGGGCCTCTCGGGGTACCTGCAATATCATTATCCCCGCGTAATGAAGTCGCCAACGGGTCATTTAAGAAGATCACAAGTAGCATCATCACAAGTACAACATCATCTATAGCTTTATATTAACAAAGCATCAGCACATATACAAAAGACCACTTATGCCAATGGTATGGTTTATATCAGATTCGCAGTTAGAAACAGGAAAAACCGGTGCTTCAAAGCCTACTGGACACAATTTACGTCTATCAGTACGGGATGTCCTGACTAATTTCAAGTCTTCACAGGTGAACTTGTACCATGGATGAGCCTAGTGCTTCATTAGTCAACTGAACAGATGCATAACACCATACATAAAGTGATGAGCATACATACTACTGTCCAAGCAAATTAACTGAATAGTATTGTGTCAAGTTCAGTTTAAAAATTCAGTTACTGCTTGAGTGATTTGACACCAAAAATTACTCCCAAAAATTACAATGACTGTATATATTCACTGTATAGGCTGTCAAGTTCTATTTCAGCTCAAGTTTCATTACAACACAAACACTGTAATTCATCTGCTCACAGAAAAATTAATAATCAAAATCAAATTACAATAGGGGTCCCAGGTTTGACCCCATGATACGTGCTATCCTCGGATTATTCCTCTTCTGAACAAACCATCATGCATCATTTTCTAGCCAAGGCATAGCTCAGGAAAACCACTTGCTTTGACCAGAACTAGCTGATTACCCAAATCTCATGGTAAAATTAGCAAGGCAAAGCATTTTCTCTTACATGACCATAGCAAGAATGACACACTACATATAATCTGGTGAGATTAGGGTCTGTCTAGGAGGTTAGTCAATGTAAAAATTGAAAAGCTAGCTAGCAGTACAGTAAGCAGAAGCAGCTCAGGTAGGCGCAGGGGCGTGCGCGGGAGGGCAAGCAGGGCCGGCACGGCTAGGTGCGTGCGCGGGTGTGCAAGGCAGCGAGCGGCCGCCGGAGGCAGCAGCGGAATGGGGAATGGTGGGGAGAGGGAGAAAGGAGGAAGGAGGAGAGGTACCTGGTCGCCGGAGGGGTCAGGGTCGGGGTCCGAGCTCGTCCGGGTCCTCGCTCGCCGCGGTCGAAGGAGAGCAGGGGCCGGTGGCGGAGGACGGCAGGGGCAGGCGGGGTGGGTGCGTCGGGGCCGTGCTCGCCGGCTGCTGCAGGGGCCGGAGGAGGCCCTCGCTCGTCGGAGGGAGGAGGAGAGGAGAGGAGCGGCGGCGCGCGCTCGGCCGATCCCGTTCGGGGGGCGCGGGGGTGGAGTCCCGTGGGGGTCAGGGCGGCGGCGGCAGGGCAGTGCAAGACCACAGCGGTGGCGGTGGCGCCGACGGCGTGCAGGCGCGGCGGACAGAGGGGGCGGAGCAAGGGGGCGGCGGCGTACGTTTGGGGTCAAGTGGGGGATCTGGCGAGGGAGGGAGGCCACACAGTGCGAGGGGAATAGGTGGAGTGGGGGAGGGTTAGCAATGGCGCACCTCCCCCTAGTGCGCCATAAGTACGACGATTCTAATGGCGCACCTCCCCCTAGTGTGCCATTAGAATTTTATTTTAATTACTAGCCCGACTGGTCAGGTTATATTCCACCTAACCCCATCTCCATCAGAACAGGCCCACTAGCCTGACTGGTTAGCACGCAGCACACACACTAGGAGGTCCTGGGTTCGATTCCCAGGCTCCCCAAATTTTGTTTTTATGCATTTAAAATGTTGTTTGATATTTATTTGTGTTTAAATATGTTCAAACTTGTTTAAATCATAACAGTAATATTTTTTATAAAAAAAGTAATAATTTTTTAAAAAATATCATCAAATTTGTTATTTGAAAATATTTATGAATATGAAAAAATATCATCAAATTTATTATTTTAAAATATCATCAAATTTGTTATTTAAAAATATAATCAATTTTTTTTTCAATTTTAGTTGCATTCATTTGTGACGGTGGAGCGGGCCGGGGAGGATGCGGGGGAGAGGGTGCGGTGGGTCGTTGGCGACGGTGGAGTGGGGGAGGGTGCGGGCCGGGGGTCGGCGGCGGCGGCCGGTGGAGCGGGGGAGGGTGCGGTGGGTCGGCGGCGGCGGTGGAGTGGGGGAGGGTGCGGGGGGTCGGCGGCGGCGGCCGGTGGAGCGGGGGATGTGGTGCGGGGGGTGCTCGTCGGCGGCGGTGCAGCGGGGGCGGGTGCGGGGGTGCTCGTCGGCGGCGGTGGAGCGGGGGCGGGTGCGGGGGGTGCTCGTCGACAGCGGTGGAGCGGGGGAGGGTGCACCACACATACATGCGCCATTAGTAGTTTTGCAAAAAAGTATTAAAATAATTTTTATACTAATGGCGCACCGTGGCACAGAGCCACATTACTAGTTTGAACTAGTAATGGCGCACTATGCGACGGAGCGCCATTAGTAGTTTTGCAAAAAAGTAAAAAAAAAGAGAATACAGTAGTGGCGCACTCAACGGTTGGTGCACCATTAGTAGTTCTAACTACTAATGGCGCACTTTGCCCGGATGCGCCATTGGTATGTTTGAAAAAATGAAAAAAAACATTTTGTTACTAGTGGCACACCTTGTGCCTGGTGCGCCATTAGTGTCTTACACACTAATGGCGTATCTTCACGTGGTGCGCCATTAGTAAATAGTAGTGGCGCACCACTTCTCTGGTGCGCCATTAGTGTCAATTTCATCTTTAGCCCTTTTCCTAGTAGTGATCTAAGATGAAGGAGGACATCATATTCTCCTGTATGTAAGAATATCATATGCTACCACACCTTAGATGCTTTGGTGATACAAGCTCTTCGGAGGCGTTGGATTTGTGACCCAACACCTCCTCGGTGGTTCGAATGGTTTTTTGCAGAAAAGCCCCAAAAGAGTTCGGCTACGGCTTACAAGCACAAAGACTGCTCAGATGCCATTGGATCTCATATCAAACGACCTCCAAGCTCGTATCACCGTAGCATCCAAGATGCGATAGCACCTTATGTTTTCTCGCACGGGAAAGTATGAGGTGCTCCCGTACCGCAGATTCTATGGTGATACGAGTTCACTGAGATCTAACGGCCCACAGTAGGAGGTTTGAATGTTTTTGCAATATACGGCTGATAGAGTTTGGGAAATGCGCAGAAAGTACAAGTACTACGCATGTGCCATCTGATCACTGATCATACGACCTAGATGCTCATATCACCGTAGCGGGTAATTAAGCTACGGGGAGCACCAAATATGAGCACCAGGGAGCCGTTGGATCGAAGATGCAGCGGCACACACGAGGCCTGAATGTTTTATTTGCAAAAAAACTTTGGAGAGTTTGGAAATTGCGCATAATTACAAAGACTACTCCCAAGCCATTGGATCTCACTTCCAACGGTGTAAAAACTCGTATCACCATAGTATCTAAGCTGCGGGGTGGATGTGATCTTCTATGTCGCTATCATTTTTGTTCGTAAACTTATAAAATACGTGTAACTCGTGTCGTTACTTGTCTAACCGTGCAAAGTGTTTGTTCAAAAAAACCACCCTACACTGAAATATCAGAACAACACACGGGGGTCCCACTTGTCATTAATCAAATTTGGACCTAAAACTAACAAATATGAAAGACGAGATTCGAACTGGCAACCTGGACTACAAAGCGTAAGTCGATAGCCTGAAAAAACGAATGGTTGTTGGATTTGTCCCATAACTTGATTTTACACAGTACTTGCGTTGAGTAGAGTAGAGGGAGTGCCTCGTCAACACGTGCATGACCGTTGTCTCACTTACTGGTGGGTCCCAGGTCTGCGATCTCAATCTCTCTTCTCTCCATCGTATAACCTTTGCACAGGCACACACGAAGAGTGGCGCTAGCTTGCCGTGGTGTTATTACAACAACAAAAAACTTGGAAAATAGAAGAATCGCCTAGAACAAGAGACATTGTGGCTGGTCGAGACGGAGCTAACCACATCTATCCTCCGTGCCATGTTTGCATGATGAAGCTGTGTGGCTAGTGGGGTGTTTTCGACCGACTGGCTGGGTCCCGAGGTCGAACCATAGGTACTACGTATGATACAGTATATTTTTACATGCACATTTTTCCTCCGTGCCGAGACGTGGCACACCCTACCGCGCGGTTTCGGGGTCCTCCTGGGTGGTGCACACATATATTCTTCCTGATGTGGGACGCCCTACGGCATGTTTTGTGGGTCCTCCTTGGTGGTAGCGCCGAAGCAAGTAAATGAGTCGTCAAATCACGAAAGACCACCTTTCCCACCGAGTACATCAGTGAAGCACGGTGGCTAGCTAGTTGGGCTAGTTCGATCGATTAGCTAGGCCGCCACCACATTTGTTTTTTCACCCCTTTTTTTATCTACTTGCCGGCAGGTAAATTTAAATATGCACCGCGGCATTGCTCTGGTGTTTGGGTGCGGCAGGATTTTTAATTTTTTGACTAATGGGAGCAGGTGCGACAGGATTTTAATTTTTTTATTGACAGGAGCAGGCGCGGCAGCAATTAGTCATGATGACTCCGCCTGTAAAAACCCACTGCTCCCTCCGCCTTCCTGTAGATTGCATTGCCTTTCAGCCGTTTCTCCCCCTTTGCTTCCTCTCCCCATTTCTTCTACCTGGTGCCATGGCAGCGCAGCAGATCACGGAGTCCGAGGTGAGGCTCCTGACATAGGAGCTCCATGCCAAGGATGCGGAGCTCAGGGCCAAGGACGTCGAGCTCCGTGAGCTCAAGGAGGAGAGGAGTGCCATGCTCCTTCGTTATGTGCGAGAGTTCACGGAGCTTCAAAAGCGGCAGGCGTCCACCACAAAGATGATCGAGGCATCGGCGGCGTTGCCGCAGAAAGTGGGAGATACGATAGGCCGTCAGGGGAGCCGGCTGGAGCACGAGCGGGCCGATCGTGACGAGGTCCAGGATCGCCTCAGCCACTTGGTGAACCAAGTTGCCACGCACATGTTTCGGTCGCGCGATGCCTACCGTTGTGCCAGCGCGACGATGCCGGCCGTCGGGCTAAACCCGTTCGACCACCCGGTCGACTTCAACGAGCTGCGGCTTCCTGACCTGGTCTCCTTCTTCACCTATAACTCCGAGGAGCTGAGCCGTCTCCGCGCGATGGTGGGTGCTGAGCTGGACAAGGAGGGGTTGCGGGCTGCCGTTGCCATTGCCGGGCGAATCCTTTCAGGGCTCCGTCACTGGAATCCATTCGTGCTTCATATGGTTCCTGTTTCGTGGAGTACTGTAGCACCGTACTCTCCATGCGTTGTGGACCTAGTTCTGTTAACATTGATCTCACCGTTCATTCTCGACCGGACAGTCGAAAAAGTGGTACTATGTTACATATAGGAGTAGTTGACATGCGCACAACATCATTTGTTATCGTCATATCTTACTACACTAGCAACAAGATTGTGTAGTACTGACATATGAACCACTACACATGCCTAGTCGTAGGAGCACTGTGTATGTTCAAGTGGCTGCCGTGTTTCGCACTCCTCCGTCCTAAGAGTGGAAACGCTTGCTGTAATCATTTTTTTCTTCAAAAAAATAGTGGACATGCTCTACCGTGCGGATCCTCCTCCAGCCATGCACTAAATTACTCACTTTCGCCGACGTGTGGGACAGCGAGCAACTGGGTCCACCAGCCATGCACTAAATTACTCTGTAGTAGAGTGACGGTAGACTACCCCGATCGAACCGCCGCAGTAATGCCCAATGAGCCGTCAAATCACAAAACCCCCTCCTTTCCAGCAGTAAGTTGGACGGACGAAGCAACCATCATTTCACTCTTCTCTCTCGGCTTCCTCTCTTGATGAAAACCCCCACTCACTTCGCTTCTCCCTCATCTCGTTCCTCCTTTCACTCTTCTCTCTCATACGCACAGAAATGAGTGAATAAAGACACTAGAACATGTCTTCAAAGGCTTGAGAGCAGAGGATTACATGCAATATCCATAACACAATTTACTGAGGCAAATATACCCTCTTAAAAGGTAGCATTGATGTTCATAAAGTACTCCCTCTGTCCCAACATTCATGTCTTAGATTTGTCTAGATACGGATGTATCAAGTCACATTTTAGTATTAGATACATCCGTATCTAGACAAATCTAAGACAAGAAATTTGGGACAAAGGGAGTAGTTGAAAGTAATCTATAAGAAATCAGTGTCAACCTCTCGCATGTTTTGGTCAAAAGAGGAATTTAGAACCGTCATTTGGCACACTAAAATCACATGCAAGATCACCCAGAAAGTTGTACTACCAGTACTAGTACTGCGTGTTAGATGAAAAAACATGATCAAGATCGAGAAAAAGATCGTCAACAAGAGACATTACCTGGACTTGCTTAATGAGGGATCCCGGAGAGGGGGGCTTGGACAGGGCGATGGCTTTGAGCTTGTCTGCGGTAGAATCGGCGGGGCGCTTGCGCTTCTTCGTACCATGAGCCTCGACTATTTTGACCAGAGCCATAGACATCACGTCGGCCGGTGCTCCGGCGTCCATCCAAGAGAGGATGATGTCAAAATCGAACTTTCTCGGCAAGGAGAGCTGGTCCAAATCAACTTTGAAATTCTTCAGTAGCAGCACGCAACTGCCGAACTGATCTATCCTCCGAGAGATTTTTATGTAATAATCTGGCATGGTGAAACAAGTGTCCTATGTGTATAAGTAGTACGACAGTATTATTTATCACATGGTATATCATTGATAGAATTGAAACTCTTATTGCTGGTTAGGAACTGTCATTCGATTTCATTCCAACAGCTGCGTGCTTTATTCAATTTTGTCTATTCGCCTTGCGACAGCATCTAAAACCAGATCCGTACCAATCGCTTGCAATATGAAAAGCGCTGAGGTAGAACACATGGACCCCCAAACATGCAGGGTCGGCTTGCGGCCCAAAGTCCAGAACCGTGAGCCTATTTGAGTATTATATTCTCAGCTGAATCCCCATAATGCCTGTGCATTGCAGAGCGGCAAGGTGAGCCTGTGATATAAAAGATTTGTATATTTCTTTACAGAGGGAGTAACTCTCTGTCAAAAAATATAATTATGTGTAACTAGTTACTCCTGTCTTTCTACTTCCTTTCGCTGATATGTGGGGCAACCGGCAACGGGGTCCACGTGCCATATGCACAAATTAGAGTGCACAACTTCACGGTAGACACACCCCGGTCGTAGCGCCGCAGTAATGCCCAATGAACCGTGAAATCACAACCCCCTTTCCAGCTTTAGCAGTAAGCTGGACGGACGACGCGGCAATATTTCACTGGGCCTGAATCCCCTTCTCCCTTGTCTACTTGTTCAGAGAAAACCCCCTCTCGGCGATTGGATAGGGTTTTCTCATGGAGAACCAGGTACGAATTCTTCATACATCCCCGATAAATCCAAGTCCCTTGGTCGCAGGTAATCCTAGGATGGCAGCCGCCGCCTGATACATCTCCAACGTATCTATAATTTTTGATTGCTCCATGCTATATTATCTACTGTTTTGGACTATATTGGGCTTTATTTTCCACCTTTATATTATTTTTGGGACTAACCTATTAACCGGAGGCCCAGCCCAGAATTGTTGTTTTTTGCCTATTTCAGTGTTTCGAAGAAACGGAATATCAAACGGAGTCCAACTGGAATGAAACCTTCGGGAACGTGATTTTCTCACTGAATATGACCCAGGAGACTTGGACCCTACGCCAAGGAAGCTTCGAGGTGGGCACGAGGTAGGGGGGCGCGCCCTATACCCCCAGGCGCGCCCCCCACCCTCGTGGGCCCACCGAAGCTCCACCGACGTACTTCTTCCTCCTATATATACCTACGTACCCCCAAACGAACAGAGACGGAGCCAAAAACCTAATTCCACCGCCGCAACTTTCTGTATCCACGAGATCCCATCTTGGGGCCTGTTCCGGAGCTCCACCGGAGAGGGCCGTCATTACGGAGGGCTTCTACATCATCATAGCCTCTCCGATGAAGTGTGAGTAGTTTACCTCAGACCTTCGGGCCATAGTTAGTAGCTAGATGGCTTGTTCTCTCTTTTTGGATCTCAATACAAAGTTCTCCCCCTCTCTCGTGGAGATCTATTTGATGTAACCTTCTTCTTTTTTGCGGTGTGTTTGTTGAGACCGATGAATTGTGGGTTTATGATCAAGTCTATCTATGAATAATATTTGAATATTCTCTGAATTCTTTTATGTATGATTGGTTATCTTTGCAAGTCTCTTCGAATTATCAGTTTGGTTTGGCCTACTAGATTGGTTTTTCTTGCCATGGGAGAAGTGCTTAGCTTTGGGTTCGATCTTGCGGTGTCCTTTCCCAGTGACAGAAGGGGCAGCAAGGCATGTATTGTATCATTGCCATCGAGGATAACAAGATGGGGTTTATTTCATATTGCATGAATTTATCTCTCTACATCATGTCATCTTGCTTAAAGCGTTACTCTGTTTTTAACTTAATACTCTAGATGCATGCTGGATAGCGGTCGATGAGTGGAGTAATAGTAGTAGATGCAGAATCGTTTCGGTCTACTTGTCACGGACGTGATGCCTATATACATGATCATGCCTAGATATTCTCATAACTATGCTCAATTCTGTCAATTGCTCAACAGTAATTTGTTCACCCACAGTAGAATACTTATGCTCTTGAGAGAAGCCACTAGTGAAACCTATGGCCCCGGGTCTATTCTCATCATATAAATCTCCATCACTTTAATCTTGCTTTGCTTTTTTACTTTGCTTTTTACTTTTCACTTTGCATCTCTATACCAAAAATACCAAAAATACTATCTATCAGATCTCACTCTCGTAAGTGACCGTCAAGGGATTGACAACCCCTAATCGCGTTGGTTGCGAGTAGCTATCGTTTTGTGCGGGTACGAGGGACTTGAGCATGGCCTCCTACTGGATTGATACCTTGGTTCTCAAAAACCGAGGGAAATACTTACGCTACTCTGCTGCATCATCCTCTCCTCTTTCGGGAAAACCAACGCAAGCTCAAGAGGTAGCAAGAAGAATTTCTGGCGCCGTTGCCGAGGAGTCTACGCAAAAAGTCAACATACCAAGTACCCATCACAATCCCTATCTCTCGCATTACATTAGTTGCCATTTGCCTCTCGTTTTCCTCTCCCCCACTTCACCCTTGCCGTTTTATTCGCCCTCTCTTTCTCCTTCTCCTTCTCCTCTTCCTTTCTCTGTTTGCCTTTTTCTCACTTGCCTTGTCATCATGGCTAATCTTATCTCTTCTCCGTTATCTCCCAAGAATGAAGTCCTAAATTTTAAACAAAGGGAGGGAGAAAATCTAAAAGACGCTTGGTATAGAATTTGCAATGCTCAAAATAGATCTACCAGGAAGCAATCTACTTCAGTTCTTCTTCGCAATTTTTATGTAGGTGCTAGTCCTTGGTATAGATATATCCTTGATACCATTGCCGGGGAGAATTTCTTGGGTAGCCACACTTTTGATTCTTATAATGTTATGATAGATTTATTTGGCTCACCACCTCTTTTGGTCAATGGAATTATGTTAACTTTGGAGCATGTTATGGAAAGGCTTGAAATTATTGAAAACAAATTTGCTACCATTGAATCAATTGAAAATCTAGATAAAAAGATCCATAATCAAATTACCCAATATGGATCTAAGGTAGGAATGACTTTGAAAAATATTAAGGAAAAGGAACCCATGGTTAATGAGAAAATAAATCTAGATTCCACTAGAATCGATAAACTTGAGGGTATCATTACCAACTTAGGAACCACTTTTTCTTCCATAAAGAATACTCCTAGTCCTCTCACTAAAATTACCAAGCTTATGTATGTTCCTAAGAATAAGGGTGAATCATCTAGTAAGGAAACTGTGGATCTTAAATCTATAAGCATTCATCCCGATATTTTTGCTTTCATTAAGGAACCTTATGCTACGAATGAATTTTTTGATCTTGTGCCTAAAAGTTTGATAATTACTAGAAAGGAAGAAATTTCTAAGAAAGATAGATGCCTCATTGAAGAATTGCCTACCAAAGAGGGCAATACCTAGATCTATCCTCGCTTTTATGCCTAGCTAGGGGCGTTAAACGATAGCGCTTGTTGGGAGGCAACCCAATTTTATTTTTTGTTTTTTGTGTTTTTCTTCTGTTAGGGAATAAATAACCCATCTACCTTCTGTTTGGTTGTGATTTTGTGTTTTAATTAGTGCTTGTGCCAAGTTAGACCTATTGGATCTTCTTGGATGATAGTTATTTGATCTTGCTGTAATTTCCAGAAACTTTGCGTTCAGTGCCCGAATTATTAAAAATAATCATAATGTGATAAAATACTGATTCCAATTGCTGCTGATCAATAAACAAATTTTCTAGGTCGTCCAAGTTTCGTAGATTTTTTGGAGTTCCAGAAGTTTGTGTTAGTTACAGATTACTACAGACTGTTCTGTTTTTGACAGATTCCGTTTTTCGTGTGTTGTTTGCTTATTTTGATGAATCTATGGCTAGTAAAATAGTTTATAATCCATAGAGAAGTTGGAATACAGTAGGTTTAACACCAATGAAAATAAAGAATGAGTTCATTACAGTACCTTGAAGTGGTCTTTTGTTTTCTTTCTCTAACGGAGCTCACGAGATTTCTATTGAGTTTTGTGTTGTGAAGTTTTCAAGTTTTGGGTGAATTCTTTTGATGGATTATGGAAAAAGGAGTGGAAAGAGCCTAAGCTTGTGGATGCCCATTGCACCCCCAAGATAATCCAAGGACACCAAAAAGTCAAAGCTTGGGGATGCCCCGGAAGGCATCCCTCTTTCGTCTACTTCCATCGGTAATTTACTTGGAGCTATATTTTTATTCATCAACATGATATGTGTTTTGCTTGGAGCGTCTTGTATTATTTGTGTATTTGTTTTCTAGTGTGCCACAATCATCCTTGCTGTACACACCTTTTGAGAGAGCCATACATGAATTAGAATTTGATAGAATACTCTATGTGCTTCACTTATATCTTTTGAGCTATGTAGTTTTGCTCTATGTGCTTCACTTATATCTTTTGAGAGTTATAATTTTGCTCTATGTGCTTCAGTTAGATCTTTTAGAGAACGGTGGTGGATTTGTTTTAAAGAAACTATTGATCTCTCATGCTTCACTTAAATTATTTTGAGAGTCTTAATAGCATGGTAATTTGCTTAATAATAACATGCTTGGTATTCAAGATTTGTGAAACTTTCTTTTGAGTGCGTTGAATACTAAGAAAAGTTGGATGCTTGATAATTGTTTTGAGATATGGAGGTAGTAATATCAAAGTCATGCTAGTAGAGTAATTGTGAATTTGAGAAGTGCTTGAGTTAAAGTTTGCAAGTCCCGTAGCATGCACGTATGGTAAACGTTATGCAACAAATTTGAAACATGAGGTGTTATTTGGCGGTCGGGGATGAGCGATGGTCTTTTCCTACCAATCTATCACCCTAGGAGCATGCGCGTAATGCTTTGGTTTTTGATGGCTTGTAGATTTTTGAAATAAGTATATGAGTTGTTTATGACTAATGTTGAGTCCGTGGATTATACGCACTCTCACCCTTCCATCATTGCTAGCCTCTACGGTACCGTGCATTGCCCTTTCTCACATCGAGAGTTGGTGCAAACTTAGCCGGTGCATCCAAACCCCGTGATATGATACGCTCTTTCACACATAAACCTCCTTATATCTTCCTCAAAACAGCCACCATACCTACCTATTATGGCATTTCCATAGCCATTCCGAGATATATTGCCATGCAACTTTCCATCATCCGGTTTATCATGACACATTCATCATTGTCATATTGCTAGCATGATCATGTAGTTGACATAGTATTTGTGGCAAAGCCACCATTCATAATTCTTTCATACTTGTCACTCTTGATTCATTGCATATCCCGGTACACCGCCGGAGGCATCCATATAGAGTCATACTTTGTTCTAGTATCGAGTTGTAATCATTGAGTTGTAAATAAATAGAAGTGTGATGATTATCATTCAATAGAGCATTGTCCCAAAAAAAGAGGAAGGCCAAAGAAAAAAAGAAGGCCCAAAAACAAGAAAATAAATAAAAAGGGGCAATGCTACTATCCTTTTTTCCACACTTGTGCTTCAAAATCTTCATGATAGAGAGTCTCGTGTTTTGTCACTTTCATATACTAGTGGGAATTTTTCATTATAGAACTTGGCTTGTATATTCCAACAATGGGCCTCCTCAAGTGCCCTAGGTCTTCGTGAGCAAGCAAGTTGGATGCACACCCACTTAGTTTCTTTTGTTGAGCTTTCATACATTTATAGCTCTAGTGCATCTGTTGCATGGCAATCCCTAGTCCTTGCATTAACATCAATCGATGGGCATCTCCATAGCCCATTGATTAGCCTCGTTGATGTGAGACTTTCTCCTTTTTGTCTTCTCCACATAACCCCCATCATTATATTCTATTCCACCCATAGTGCTATATCCATGGCTCACGCTCATGTATTGCGTGAAAGTTTATGAGTTTGAAATTATTAAGGTATGAAACAATTGCTTGGCTTGTCATCGGGGTTGTGCATGATGAGAGCATTCTTGTGTGACAAAAATGGAGCATGACTAAACTATATGATTTTGTAGGGATGAACTTTCTTTGGCCATGTTACTTTGAGAAAACATAATTGCTTTGTTGGTTTGCTTGAAGTATTATTATTCTCTATGTCAATATGAACTTTTGTCTTGAATCTTTCTAATCTGAATATTCATACCACAATTAAGAAGACTAGTCGTCAACCCGTGCATCCGCACGGCTGGTGTATACATAGGGTGGATTATTTATTTTGTTTGAAATCAAATGTGTATTTCTTTTGTACATGGTCCTATTTCATATTTATATTTATGAGTTCCCGCATGTTTGGATGTAAAAAATTGGAATTCTATATGCATATGCCATATTGCAAGAAATATATATTTGCAAATGTGTCAATATGCTGCAACATTTTGGTTAATTGTACTATTATATACTTGTAACATGAGTGTATATCATATTTAATCTCAGTATAAATATTGGAAAATAGTAGTGATCTAAACGCTCTTATATTTCTTTACGGCAGGAGTATCTTACTCTGGATTCATGGTGCTACTTATAGATTGGGAGTAGTGTTTTGCAAACTTTTAAATCCTAGCTATTAAAGGCCAAACATATATCGGCATATGCATTAGCATTTTAGTAAACAGTAATATCGTATAAAAAATCCTTACTAAAACTATGGTTGGTTTACGTTATGGTACTAATTAACATCAGTTTTATGGACGCCCAATTCGTACTAATCGGAGTTTATAATAAGATATCCTCATTTTCTTTAATAACCAATTTCAATGGAGATGTTAGATCACCTGAATAAATGGAAACAAACAATGTACAAACCTATGTTTGTGATATAGCTACACCTAATTCCAGACCGATTAATGCATGCTATTATATGAATAACAGACCAAGATCTCATGTGAAATAGAAATAATTGTGCAAAAAATACATAGACAAATCAAGCCCACTTATAATCTTATGTACCTTAATTGATTGTAATGTGTAGTTATAGAGATAAGTTTATACCATCATATTCTTATAAACACTGTCAACAAACAGATTTAGATAGAAATGCAACAACTATGTTATATTGATATCCTTAAGTGCTCCCAAATTAATCCTATATGTAGTAAATAAAGTATAAGTTGCTTATTACTTTTTATATTTATATTATAAACATTAAGTTGAAATGGCAGATCATATATATGCAGTAAGCAGAAGATAGCACAGAATTAATCGATGCAGTATTGTAAACATCATCCCATTCGAAACCTTCGCCATTGTTGAGATAGACAATATGCACCCATATGTATATAAGTATTATCGTTAATCAATATTAAATAGTGACCAGACTTAGCACGGCATTTCAGTACAATATATGTGTAGGATCAAAAGTATGTCTAGAGGGGGGTGATTAGACTACTTGACCAAATAAAAATCTAGCCTTTTCCCAATTTTAGTTCTTGGCAGACTTTAGCTATCTTAGCACAAGTCAAGCAATCTCCACACAATTCAAGCAAGCATGCAAAAGAGTATATGAGCAGCGGAAAGTAAAGCATGCAACTTGCAAGAATGTAAAGGGAAGGGTTTGGGGGATTCAAACGCAATTGGAGACACGGATGTTTTTGTCGTGGTTCCGATAGGTGGTGCTATCGTACATCCACGTTGATGGAGACTTCAACCCACGGAGGGTAACGGTTGCGCGAGTCTGCGGAGGGCTCCACCCACGAAGGGTCCATGAAGAAGCAACCTTGTCTATTCCATCATGGTCGTCGCCCACGAAGGACTTGCCTCACTAGCGGTAGATCTTCACGAAGTAGGCGATCTCCTTGCCCTTACAAACTCCTTGGTTCAACTCCACAATCTTGTCGGAGGCTCCCAAGTGACACCTAGTCAATCTAGGAGACACAACTCTCCAAGAAGTAACAAATGGTGTGTTGATGATGAACTCCTTGCACTTGTGCTTCAAATGATAGTCTCCCCAACACTCAACTCTCTCTCACAGGATTTGGATTTGGTGGAAAGAAGATTTGAGTGGAAAGCAACTTGGGGAAGGTTAGAGATCAAGATTCATATGGTTGGAATGGAATATCTTGACCTCAACACAAGTGTAGGTGGTTCTATATCAGAAAATGTGTATTGGAGGTGTAGGTATGTTCTGATGGCTCTCTCCACGAATGTAGAGTGGGTGGAGGGGTATATATAGCCTCCACACAAAATCTAACCGTTACACACAATTTTCCAAACTCGGTGGGACCGAATGGTTAAACTCGGCCGGACCAATTCAGCAAACCTAGTGACCGTTAGGATTTTCGATGGGACTGAGATGCAACTCGGTAGGACCGATGTGGTTAGGGTTAGGGCATAATGTAATCTTGGTGTGACCGATTACACAAACTCGGTGGGACCGATTTTGGTAATAAGATAACGAGAGAGTTGGTCAGGTAAACTCAGTGGGACCGATTCGCTCATCTCGGTGAGACCGAAATGTTACAGAAGGGAAACAGAGAGTTTACATTGCAATCTCGGTGGGACCGATTGCTCATCTTGGTAAGACCGAAACGTTACGAAGGGAAACCGAGAGATTACAATCCCATCTCGGTGAGACCGAGATCCCTATCGGTGAAACCGATTTTCCTAGGGTTTGTGGCAGTGGTTATGACATTTGAAACTCGGTGGCGCCGGATAGAAAGAATCGGTGGGGCCGAGTTTGACTTTTGGTTTAGGTCAGATGTGGATGTGGGAAGGTAGTTGAGGGTTTTGGAGCATATCACTAAGCATTTTGAGAAAGCAAGCCATTAAGAAACACCTCATCCCTCCTTGATAGTATTGGCTTTTCCTATAGACTCAATGTGATCTTGGATCACTAAAATATAAAATGTAGAGTCTTGAGCTTCAAGCTTGAGCCAAACCTTTTTGTCCTTCGAATTTTTAGGGATCCACTTTCCTCATCCATGCCATGCCATTCATTGAGCTTTTCCTAAAATATTAATCTTGGAATAATGTTAGCTCAATGAGCTATATGTTTTTAGGAATTACCAAAACCACCCAGGGATAGTTGCACTTTCAATCTCCCCCTTTTTGGTAATTGATGACAACATATAGATCAAAGCTTCAACAAATGATAATAAGAGTGAAAGATATTGTCGCTTTGAGAAGTATGTGAAAAGCAAGAGCTCCCCCTAAATTTGTGCATATCTTAAGATTTGCTTTGGACTGCACATGCACAATGAGTTAGGATCATGGGTTACTCTTCCATGTCACATACATCTTGGTGGAGCGCTCAAAATGATAAGAATTAAATACATGCACTCATCACCAAGCAAAGTGAATGATCATATAAGGATAAGTAAGATAATATCATCTAACAAGCATAAGTGTAGCTTATGATCAACCACATGATCATCAATGTCTCACAGAAAATAGCATAGTATCTCAAGCAATCAAAAGACAAACAAAGTTCAACCACCAAAGCAAGAGAGAATAAAAAGCAACGCTCTCTCGAAGCCTATGATCTATACATTTTTCTCCCCCTTTGGCAACAAGTTACCAAAAAGTTCATAGAAAATGCATAGCACTAGAACGTCTCTCAAGCTTGGTCTTCAGGTGGTGGTGTCCGGAGAACGCCGAGGATGAAGGCTTCAGTTGATGTGGATGGAGCTGATGGAGTTGGTGCTAGAGCTGGTTGCACTAAAGTTGTAGCTGGTGCAGATGACGTGGCTCTGGTGTCTAGAATAGGCACTGTAGTTGATCTCTGAGCTCGAGGCACTCTGGCAAATGCATCAGTGGTTGTTCTGCCCTTCCTCTCCTGCATATCATCTTGTAGCTGCTCCACAACTGACTGAATCTCAGTTACCTTCACATCCAAGTCATAGAATTTTTGCTCCATGATTCTTTCCAAGCTCTCCTAGTTTTGAGTCAGGGTGGCCAGTCCCTTCTCAATCCTCAGAGTGGATGCAATCAGGTAGCCAAGCTGATCTTGCTTGCTTTTCAAAAAGTACTCAGATGCCTCCTCTTGAGTTGGCATCTTGGCAGCCTTCTCTTTCTTTGCTTTCTCCTTCTTCTCTTGAGCTTGTACTGATGATGGTTCATTCTCATTCATCACAACTTGATTGTCCACAAAGTCATGATAGATAGGCAAGTGTTCCTTATCCAACAAGTATGTGCATGTGCCCATCTTTGAGTTTATCAACTCCTGGATCTGTGAGGCATATCCACAACTTCTTTTCTGGTCAACTGCAGTCCTCTTGATAGTCTCAACTATAAGGCTCATGACCTTGAACTTCTGTGGCACATCAAATATATGTAGCAAGTTAATTGCATGGCCTCTGATCATTCTATGATCACCAGACTTGGGCAAGAGAGTGTGCCTAAGGATCCAATTGATTGTAGGCAGCCCTGACAGCAAGTGTTTTACTGACCCAAACAGGTGAGTCTCAAGATCATCTTCAGGAATCTCCTTATACATGTTTGCCATAGAGTTGTGATCCATCTTCTTCTTGGCATAGACATCCAAGTCATCTTCTTCTTCCTTAGGAGCATTGATTAGATTTTCCCATTCCTCAATAGTTGAGTGGTACCTTGTACCTTCAGACATCCATACTATCCTGCCATCTGGATAGAAGTGTGCTGTGGAGTAGAATTGCATTATTAGCTCCTCATTCCACTTTGTGAGCTTCTGCCCAACAAAGTCTGCAACTCCACAAGCACTGAAGCTGTCAAACACACCAAGATAGTGTTCCTCATTTTCCTTGATATACTTCCAGTCGACCCACCTCATTTCACACACTATAGGCTTCTTGTCCAACAACACTATCTCATAGAAGTCCTGTTGTTTCTTTGTG
The DNA here is from genome assembly GCF_018294505.1 of Triticum aestivum. Taxonomy (NCBI): domain Eukaryota; kingdom Viridiplantae; phylum Streptophyta; class Magnoliopsida; order Poales; family Poaceae; genus Triticum; species Triticum aestivum. The sequence continues at coordinate 58,827,902 of NC_057809.1, read as the reverse complement.
TGGAACCTGTAATCAACAGCAGTCCTTCTCCTTGTAGCATATGGGTCTGTCTCTCTCCATTTCCTCAGTCCTAAGTCTCTCCTGATCTTCATGTTCTCAGCCACGGGATGAGCATCATTGTGGTCTGGAATCTTGGGTTTGAGCTTCCTCAGGACTTGTCCTTCATCATCTTCATCAGCAGCAACTTCAGGCACTGGGGCCTTGTTCTTCTCAGCAGCTGGTATACTCCTGGTATTCCTCTTAGGTGCACTCTTGGGCTTGGAGGCTGCTTTGGGTGCCTCTTTGGGCTTTGATGAAGCAGCCCCTGTCCTGATAGCATCACCCATAAGCTTCTGGGCCTTAGGTGCTGGTGCAGCAACCTCTTCTTCCTCTTCCTCTTTAGAATCTCTCATGATTGAGGATCTCCCAAGCACTCTAGCAGTGGTCTTTTTGATCCTCTACTTCCTCTTCTTCCCTTCTGCAGCAACCTTTTTGGGTTCAGATCCCAAAGGGACTTGAGTAGATGCTCTGGCCTTTGACATGGGTTGTCTTCCTCCTGGCCTTTTGATCTTCATCCCTGGCTTAACTGCAGCTGATCTGTACTCCTTCTTGAGCACTTTCTTCTTTGATGTGGCATCATCCAGTGGCCACATAGTCTTCATCCTCAGACTCTGAAGTTTTCTTCTTCCTTATTCTGGTGGTAGCTTTGGGCAAGTTGCTGGGAGTGCTCCTGCTACCATCATCTGAACTGCTAGAGGGACTAGTGCCCTCACTCAGGTGAACCTGCTCCTCTGACATGTTCTGGCTGTCACTCTGATCAAACATATTGCAAACACTAACAGCAGACCCTATGAATAGATATAGATGAGATAGAGTGGATGAGCATCACAAAAAGCAGAGGTTTTTGCAAAAGAATGAGTCAAAAACTTAGTTTTAGTTTTTCCACAGAAAGCATTTCGGATCAACCGATTTGTAAACTGGTGATACCGAAGCAGCTGTTGGAACCTAACTAGTGAACTCGGTCAGACCGAGTCACAGTTCGGTGGCACCGAGACTGCTAGGGTTTCACAAAGTCCTGAACTCGGTCACACCGATTTGCAATTCTCGGTCAGACCGAAAATTACATGTGCAATGGCCTGAGCCGAATCGGTGGTACCGAGTTCCACAACTCGGATGGTCCGAGATGGTTTCGGCGGAAACCTAACCCTAAATTTTCAATTCAACTCTAATCTACGGAGTGTTCTGACTGGCTAGAAGCATTTCAATCGTGGTAAGAATCATAATGAACACAATGTGCTAGGAATCGGACGGGGATAGCACTGTGATCGAGTCCATACCCTAGTTCGGCGATGAACTCGCTACGGCGGCAACGATGGGGAAGAATTTCGTTGACGGCGGCGGAGACCAGCGACAGGAGGCGGCTGGCGACGAGGAGGACGATCCAGAGACCCAAGAGGCAGAGCGAGCTATGCGCGGGCGAAGGGGTTTCGGAGAAATTTCCAAATTTTTGCCCGTGAGTATATATAGCCCGACCCTGTCGGTGTGACCGAGTGGAACAACTCGGTGGCACCGAGATTCATAACTGCAAGCAGTTACTGAAACTCGGTGTGACCAAAAGGTTCAAATCGGTTGCACCGAGATTGAAAACCTAGATCAACTTAGTGATCTCGGTATGACCGAAATGGAGGAATCGGTCAGACCGAAAAGCACAAAGAAGTTTTGGAAGTTTAAGTCTATGACGAATTGGGGACTCCGAGTGCTCCTCACACAGAGTGGTTCAAATCTGACTTGATCAAATTTTGTGATGTAGCATGAATAGAGTTTGAGATGAGAAAAGCATAAATAGCTAGAGAGGGTTCTTAGGCATTCTTGCCATCCACTTGGCAAAAGAAAAGAAAAACAATCAATCAAAACAACAAGTGGATGTCCTCGAATGAGTGAAATATGCAATCAACATGCTCACACAATAAAATGGCAATTGAAATATGTGGCAAAGCATGCACAACCCATTCTAGCATCTATCAAACAATTGGCGATGACTAGGTCATCTATATATGAGTATATTGACTTAGGAGTCAAATGAGAACATTTGATCATAGGTCATACTCATCGTTTAAGCACAAGTGGGGTTACCACTTTTACATAAAGCATTTGTTGTGTTCACACCATTAGAGTTGCTTTAGCTCAATTCTTAGAGTAAAGCTCCCCCTAGATGTGAGATCCCCCCTAAGAGGGATGAACTAACCTTGGGTTTTATCGATGATGACTTCATGTAGATGTTGAAGATGTGGATGCTCAATGTTGATGTAGATCATTTGGAGCTATCCATTGGAGTGAGTTGCACTTTCAATACCTACACGGGTTAGTCCCACAAGGAACAAACAAGGATATCCATAGACATAGAGTGATGCACACACAAGATGATGTCTATAAAAGCTTTTAGGTTACCTTGTCCCTTGTCTTACCAACAAGAGGGTTTGTGACTCCTTGAACTAGTGCAAGATGTGGAAGTTGATTGCACTTGTTCTTGCCAAGATGATAAGAGTGAAGTATGTTGGCGAAGTCACCCTCAAGAACTCTCTAGTTCTTCTTCGGGATCCACACCATCTTGATGGGAATCCTCGGTGTTGTAGTTGTACTTGATGAAGTGGAACTTGAAGTAGTCTTGGGAACCCACTTGACCAAGGCCTTAGGAGCTCCTTCAAATGCATCATTTTCCTCTTGAAGCTTGTCCTTGCCTTTTCGCTTGTGGTCTTGTGGTGGAAGATCATCTTGAGCTTGTGTCCCTTTGAGAGAAGTAGGATCATACTTCTCTTGTTGAGGAACAAACTTCGTCTTGGGGTATTGATCTTCTTTCCACTCAACTCCATTGGCATTGAACTTTCGTTCAAAACCAACACCTTGATTCTTCCGGTGCCTTCCTTGCTTGTGTACAATTTCCTCGAATTTCTTACTTCCGGCAAGGCTCTTGTAAACACCTTTCTCTATAATTCCCTTCAATAAGCTATTTTCTTGCTCAAGTGTAACTTGGCTAAGAGAATCATTAGTGGAATCAAGAGAACTACTAGAAGCAACAATATTGGATTTAGCATGATTATTGTTACTACTAGAGGAAGAATCTTTCTTGTTCTTGTTACTAAACTTGACTTGAGGCATGTAAGTGGATAAGAGTAAACGCTTGGCAATGTAAGAAGAACTTTTCTTGCGAAGATCATCATTCATTGCTTTTAAGAACTCATGCTCTTGCTCAAGGTTGAGCTTTTCAAAGCGCAATTTCTCATGAGTCCTTAAAAGTTCTCGATGATCTCCTAAGATAGTTTCATGAGCTAGCTTAAGAGTGTTTAGTTCTTTAGTTAGATACTCCATCTTCTCCTTATCATTGTCATTCATTTTATCTTGATTAGCATGATTAATTGACGTTTCATCATAGTATTCATCACTAGAGTTGTCAACAAGTAAATCATTATCACCTAACAAGTCATCTTCATCACTATTAAAATCAACATACTCGGGGTGTGATACCTTTGGGCCTTTAGCCATGAAGCATGTTCCAACTCCTTCATTTGGTGAGTCAAATATGTCGTAGGAATTGGCTATCACAAGTGCTAGACTGGCAACACCTTCATCTTTAGTATATTCGGAGTCGGAGTGATAGCTTCTCTTGGAGTGGTTGTCGGAGTCGGAGCCGGATACCCATTCACCAACATGAGCTTGATGTCTTCATTTTGTGTAGCTCCTTGATGACTTGTCCTTTCTTTCCAAATCCTTGCTTCTTCGTGAGGGTCTTCGTTCATAACGATCATCTCTACTCCTCCTTTCTCTAGATGGTGATTCTTCTCTTCTACTTCTTCTCTTGGGAGAATCCTCTCTTCTCTTGTAGGGGGTCATACGCTCATTGGAATAGTGTCCGGGCCTTCCACAATTGTAGCAATTTCGCTCTCGACTAGAAGATCTTTTGTCATTGTAGGACCTTGACTTGGAGCTTCTCTCTTTGCTTCTACTCTTGTAGAACTTGTTGAAGTTCTTCACCATTAAGCTCAATTCTTCATTGAAGATTTGTTTCTCACTCGATGATGTGGGGGCTTCACATGAGGCTTTGTAAGCACCACTTGATTTGTTGTGAAGTTCCTCTTTATCCTTGAGTGACATCTCATGAGCAACAATTCTTCCGATGACTTACGTTGGCTTGAGATCTTTGTAATTGGGCATCATTTGGATCAATGTGCACACGGTATCATATTTTCCATCCAAGGCTCTTAGGATCTTCTTGATGGTGAATCTATCGGTCATCTCTTCACTCCCTAAGCCGGCAATCTCATTTATGATAAGAGCAAGCCTAGAGTACATTTCAGCGACACCTTCACCATCCTTCATTTTGAACTTGTCAAGTTGACTTTGAAGCACATCCAATTTGGATTCCTTGACAGAGTTGGTACCTTCGTGCATACCAATCAAAGTATCCCAAATTTCCTTTGCATTCTCAAGACGGCTAATTTTGTTGAATTCTTCGGGACACAATCCGCTGAAGAGGATATCACAAGCTTGAGCGTTGTATTGCAGCATCTTCAACTCTTCCGCGGTAGCTTCACGGTTCGGTTCTTTCCCATCAAAGAATTCACCTTGCAAGCCAATACACACAATAGCCCAAACGACGGGGTTATGTCCAAGAATATGCATTTTCATCTTATGCTTCCAACTAGCAAAATTAGTGCCATCAAAGTAAGGACCTCTACGGTGATAATTTCCCTCGCTAGACGCCATACTCTCCTAGGTTGTGAAACCAAGGCTATGATCACCAAAAGCTATGGAAATCAAACCAAATGGAGACCAAAGCTATGATACCACTTGTAGGATCGCGGAAGTATGTCTAGAGGGGGGTGATTAGACTACTTGACCAAATAAAAATCTAGCCTTTTCCCAATTTTAGTTCTTGGCAGATTTTAGCTATCTTAGCACAAGTCAAGCAATCTCCACATAATTCAAGCAAGCATGCAAAAGAGTATATGAGCAGCGAAAAGTAAAGCACGCAACTTGCAAGAATGTAAAGGGAAGGGTTTGGAGGATTCAAATGCAATTGGGGACACGGATGTTTTTGTCATGGTTCCGATAGGTGGTGCTATCATACATCCATGTTGATGGAGACTTCAACCCACGGAGGGTAACGGTTGCGCGAGTCCGCGGAGGGCTCCACCCACGAAGGGTCCACGAAGAAGCAACCTTGTCTATTCCATCATGGCCGTCGCCCACGAAGGACTTGCCTCACTAGCGGTAGATCTTCACGAAGTAGGCGATCTCCTTGCCCTTACAAACTCCTTGGTTCAACTCCACAATCTTGTCGGAGGCTCCCAAGTGACACCTAGTCAATCTAGGAGACACCACTCTCCAAGAAGTAACAAATGGTGTGTTGATGATGAACTCCTTGCTCTTGTGCTTCAAATGATAGTCTCCCCAACACTCAACTCTCTCTCGCAGGATTTGGATTTGGTGGAAAGAAGATTTGAGTGGAAAGCAACTTGGGGAAGGCTAGAGATCAAGATTCATATGGTTGGAATGGAATATCTTGACCTCAACACAAGTGTAGGTGGTTCTATATCAGAAAATGTGTATTGGAGGTGTAGGTATGTTCTGATGGCTCTCTCCACGAATGAAGAGTGGGTGGAGGGGTATATATAGCCTCCACACAAAATCTAACCGTTACACACAATTTGCCAAACTCGGTGGGACCGAATGGTTAAACTCGGTCGGACCGATTCAACAAACCTAGTGATCGTTAGGATTTTTGATGGGACTGAGATGCAACTTGGTAGGACCGATATGGTTAGGGTTAGGGCATAATGTAATCTCGGTGTGACCGATTACACAAACTCGGTGGGACCGATTTTGGTAATAAGCTAACCAGAGAGTTGGTCAGGTAAACTCGGTCGGACCGATTCCCTCATCTCAGTGAGACCGAAATGTTACAAAAGGGAAACAGAGAGTTTACATTGAAATCTCGGTGGGACCGATCGCTCATCTCGGTAAGACCGAAACGTTACGAAGGGAAACAGAGAGATTACAATCCCATCTCGGTGAGACCGAGGTCCCTATCGGTGAAACCGATTTGCCTAGGGTTTGTGGCAGTGGTTATGACATTTGAAACTCGGTGGCACCGGATAGAAAGAATCGGTGGGGCCGAGTTTGACTTTTGGTTTAGGTCAGATGTGGATGTGGGAAGGTAGTTGAGGGTTTTGGAGCATATCACTAAGAATTTTGAGAAAGCAAGCCATTAAGCAACACCTCATCCCTCCTTAATAGTATTGGCTTTTCCTATAGACTCAATGTGATCTTGGATCACTAAAATATAAAATGTAGAGTCTTGAGCTTCAAGCTTGAGCCAAACCTTTTTGTCCTTAGAATTTTGAGGGATCCACTTTCCTCATCCATGCCATGCCATTCATTGAGATTTTCCTGAAATATTAATCTTGGAATAATGTTAGCTCAATGAGCTATATGTTGTTAGGAATTACCAAAACCACCCAGGAATAGTTGCACTTTCAATATGTATGGATATCAAGAGCATGCACTGAAAATTGCAAGAAACTCTCTGTTTTATCCTCGTTGCTTTATGAGAGAAATAGATTCACTCATGCTGTTTGCAGACCTGATCTAACCTCCCCGCTGCCTGTAATCAAGTACGATAACAGGATCAAACATGGATTGCTCCTCTTGTAGTCTGTTTTAAATTATGGTGCATGGATGCTTATTTACATACCTAAAATCAAAACATTGATTCCAGGCAGCAACACTTCCTCTCCTCTTGCCTCAGTCGCTACATCAAATTCAACCACAACCCTGCCACCATGTTATTTTTGTCTTGGGCAAGTCCATTGTTAACCACAGTGACTTTCTTATATATGCAACATGACTAAGTGATATCGTGGGACTGCTCAATGATGAATTTTCCCTTCGCTGCCTGATTACTGCTGGACTTCTTTGCCGCTGGTCGTGATGCAATTGACATTCAGGTCTACCTCATTATTGGGCTTCTTCTTCCCCATATCCAGTAGGATAAGACCAATATATCTGCATGGTTCTTATTTTGTCACCATGCATGCCTCCATGGGGCGTCAGAGAAGAATGCATATATAAAACTATGTCGCGAGGGAGATATTTGTACTGTTTGGTTAGAGATATATTTGGAATCATTACCCCACACCTTGTTACTATTATTTTATTTGTATCTGTTCCAAGAATCACAGAGCATCTGGCTGGTTGTCATTGTTACTCCTGCCATAATATTAAACATGGAACCAACAATAATTGGAATACATTCATGCATCCACCAAAAGATAACTAAACTGCGTTTAAAAATGATTATTTCATGTCAAAGAGAATGAAATACTTTGGAAATAGAATACTGAAAGGATCATTAGTTCGAGAAAAATAATCATACATGTGAAGCGCAGCAAAAGCCTGATCCATTTAAAACAGAAGCAACATGTTAGTTAAACAGACTACTAAAATCCAAACCCACAAGCACGAACTTATCCATCGGACTACTAAGACCTGCATGTGTTGCCTCCAATGGCCCTTGCTAACCTAATCGGTTTAATATCTCCAATCAAAGAAATCTAATGATAATCACAATAAGATGCAAATGAAAATTCTGTGAGATTGCATATGGGGGTGAAAGGAATCCTGGGAATCAATCGAGTCATGCACATTAAATTGTGGTGCGGTTAGTACATACGCAATCTTGAGGTATAGCAGGAAAGTCCTAGGCTAGGTGGTCAGGTGGATCAGTGGTGGCTGTACCTTGCATCAAGCATATGCATGCTTAAGGAAGAGATTAATTATTTGAAGTATGAATTCTCTTCTATAGAAGAAATAGCATATCAAACCCAGCTGATTCAGTTACCTTTAATTTTTTGCATGTGAAGCACGTACACATATATACTCCTGCAAATGCTCAGCTGCCACCGGTGAGTACCTTTAATTTTTTGCATGTGAGGCACGTACACATATACTCCGGCAAATTCTCAGCTGCCACCGGTGAGTACTTTCCTGCCAGAAGATCGAATGTCCTGTGATCTGATTGTTACAGCACTACGCATATACTCCCGCAAATTCCCAGTGTCGTGCGAAAACAATCTGTAGGTTTCCTAACCTAATTGTTACAGCACTACGCATGCCTATCATTGCTGAGATCTGATTTTTTTTCTTGGCTGACCTAGAGGAAGGAGAGAGTCCTGAGTTATTGGGAGTGGGCAGCGCTGCCTATCTTTTTGAGAACTGTAGATATTTCTATTTGGCTGACGGAGGGGGAGGAAAATCATGAGTGATTGGTAGAGAGGCACTACGCAAGCTGACCAAGAGGAAGGAGAATCGTGAGAGATTTGTAGAGAGGCACTACGCATGCCTATCGATTGTGAGATCGGATTTTTTTCTTTGTTGATCTAGAGGAAGGAGAGAGTCCTGAGATCTTTGGGAGGGTCAGCTAGACCTGGAGATTTTTCTGTTTGGCTCACCGAGAGGAAGGAGAACCAGATCATGTAACTCATACCTATGTGTTTGATGGCCACCAGTTCGTCGATGCAATTCTGCCCTAGGCTCCCAGCCTCGATCTAATCAGTCCTCCTTGAGCCAAGGCAACACGGATTGTTTGGAGGGTTAGGGAACGGGATGGCTACAAGGGAGAGGAGATGCTTTACGTGGGAGGAAGGAATGACATAAAGAGAGGAATAGGAGGAAGGAGATAATAAAGAGTTGAAGAGAGGGATAAGAGAAGGAGACCTCGTGAGAGGGCGAAGGAGATAAAGTGGAGTTTAGAAATATTTATCCAACGGTTAATAATTCGGTCCCACGAGATGAATGGCTCCTAATTACTGATTAACGTGGTAATTTATTGGGAGTATGTAATTAGTATAGGTATATATTTGCATTGAAATTATGCCAAGTAGCACTCCGCATCAAAAATTCTCTTTTTATCATTTACCTACTCGAGGACGAGCAGGAATTAAGCTTGGGGATGCCTGATACGTCTCCAACGTATCTATAATTTTTTATTGCTCCATGCTATATTATCTACTGTTTTGGACTATATTGGGCTTTATTTTCCACTTTTATATTATTTTTGGGACTAACCTATTAACCGGAGGCCCAACCCAGAATTGTTGTTTTTTGCCTATTTCAGTGTTTCAAAGAAACGAAATATCAAACGGAGTCCAAACGGAATGAAACCTTCGGGAACGTGATTTTCTCACTGAATATGACCCAGGAGACTTGGACCCTACACCAAGGAAGCTTCGAGGTGGGCACGAGGTAGGGGGCGCGCCCTATACCCCCAGGCGCGCCCCCACCCTCGTGGGCCCACCGAAGCTCCACCGACGTACTTCTTCCTCCTATATATACCTACGTACCCCCAAACTAACAGAGACGGAGCCAAAAACCTAATTCCACCGCTGCAACTTCTGTATCCACGAGATCCCATCTTGGGGCCTGTTCCGGAGCTCCGCCGGAGAGGGCCGTCATCACGGAGGGATTCTACATCATCATAGCCTCTCCGATGAAGTGTGAGTAGTTTACCTCAGACCTTCGGGTCCATAGTTAGTAGCTAGATGGCTTCTTCTATCTTTTTGGATCTCAATACAAAGTTCTCCCCCTCTCTCGTGGAGATCTATTCGATGTAATCTTCTTCTTTTTTGCGGTGTGTTTGTTGAGACCGATGAATTGTGGGTTTATGATCAAGTCTATCTATGAATAATATTTGAATCTTCTCTGAATTCTTTTATGTATGATTCGTTATCTTTGCAAGTCTCTACGAATTATCAGTTTGGTTTGGCCTACTAGATTGGTTTTTCTTGCCATGGGAGAAGTGCTTAGCTTTGGGTTCGATCTTGCGGTGTCCTTTCCCAGTGACAGAAGGGGCAGCAAGGCACGTATTGCATCGTTGCCATCGAGGATAACAAGATGGGGTTTATTTCATATTGCATGAACTTATCTCTCTACATCATGTCATCTTGCTTAAAGCGTTACTCTGTTTTTAACTTAATACTCTAGATGCATGCTGGATAGCGGTCGATAAGTGGAGTAATAGTAGTAGATGCAGAATCGTTTCGGTCTACTTGTCACGGACGTGATGCCTATATACATGATCATGCCTAGATATTCTCATAACTATGCTCAATTCTGTCAATTGCTCAACAGTAATTTGTTCACCCACCGTAGAATACTCATGCTCTTGAGAGAAGCCACTAGTGAAACCTATGGCCCCCGGGTCTATTCTCATCATATCAATCTCCATCACTTCAATATTGCTTTGCTTTTTACTTTTCACTTTGCATCTCTATACCAAAAATATCAAAAATACTATCTATCAGATCTCACTCTCCTAAGTGACCGTGAAGGGATTGACAACCCCTAATCGCGTTGGTTGCGAGTAGCTATCGTTTTGTGCGGGTACGAGGGACTTGAGTGTGGCCTCCTACTGGATTGATACCTTGGTTCTCAAAAACTGAGGGAAATACTTATGCTACTCTGCTACATTGCTACATCTTGAGCTTGCGTTGGTTTTCCTCAAAGAGGAAGGGATGATGCAGTAGAGTAGCGGAAGTATTTCCCTAAGTTTTTGAGAACCAAGGTATCAATCCAGTAGGAGGCCACGCTCAAGTCCCTCGTACCTGCACAAAACGGTAGCTACTCGCAACCAACGCAATTAGGGGTTGTCAATCCCTTCACGGTCACTTACGAGAGTGAGATCTGATAGATATAATATTTTTGGTATTTTTGGTATAAAGATGCAAAGTAAAAAGTAAAAGCAAAGTAAAAAAGCAAAGCAAGATTATTAAAGTGATGGAGATTGATATGATAAGAATAGACCCGGTGGCCATAGGTTTCACTAGTGGCTTCTCTCAAGAGCATAAGTATTCTACGGTGGGTGAACAAATTACTGTTGAGCAATTGACAGAATTGAGCATAGTTATGAGAATATCTAGGCATGATCATGTATATAGGCATCATGTCCGTGACAAGTGGACTGAAACGATTCTGCATCTACTACTATTACTCCACTCATCGACCGCTATCCAGCATGCATCTAGAGTATTAAGTTAAAAACATAGTAACGCCTTAAGCAAGATGACATGATGTAGAGAGATAAATTCATGCAATATGAAATAAACCCCATCTTGTTATACTCGATGGCAACGATGCAATACGTGCCTTGCTGCCCCTTCTGTCACTGGGAAAGGACACCGCAAGATCGAACCCAAAGCTAAGCACTTCTCCCATGGCAAGAACCGTCAATAGATATCAATGTGAGTGAGTAGGGATTGCCATGCAACGGATGCACTAGAGCTATAAGTATATGAAAGCTCAAAAAAGAAACTAAGTGGGTGTGCATCCAACTTTCTTGCTCATGAAGACCTAGGGCAATTTGAGGAAGCCCGTCATTGGAATATACAAGCCAAGTTCTATAATGTAAAATTCCCACTAGTATATGAAAGTGATAACATGAGAGACTCTCTACTATGAAGATCATGGTGCTACTTTGAAGCACAAGTGTGGTAAAAGGATAGTAACATTGTCCCTTCTCTCTTTTTCTCTCATCATTTTTTTATTTGGGCCTTTTTTTATGGCGTCTTTTTATTTGGGCTTCTTTGGCCACTTTTTTTATTTATTTTATTTTTCGTCCGGAGTCTCATCCCGACTTATGGGGGAATCATAGTCTCCATCATTCTTTCCTCACTGGGACAATGCTCTAATAATGATGATCATCACACTTTTATTTTTCTTATAACTCAACAATTACAACTCGATACTTAGAACAAAATATGACTCTATGTGAATGCATCCGACGGTGTACCGGGATATGCAATATGACAATGATGAATGTGTCATGATAAACTAGATGGTGGAAAGTTGCATGGCAATATATCTCAGAATAGCTATGGAAATGCCATAATAGGTAGGTATGGTGGCTGTTTTGAGGAAGGTATATGGTAGGTGTATGATACCGGCGAAAAGTGCGCGGTATTAGATAGGCTAGCAAAGGTGGAAGGGTGAGAGTACGTATAATCCAGGGACTCAACATTAGTCATAAAGAACTGATATAATTATTGCAAAAATCTAGAAGTTATCAAAGCAAAGTATTACGCGCATGCTCCTGGGGGGTAGATTGGTAGGAAAATACCATCGCTCATCCCCGACCTCCACTCATAAGGAAGAAAATCAATAAATAAATCATGCTCCGACTTCATCACATAACGGTTCACCATACGTGCATGCTACGGGAATCACAAACTTTAACACAAGTATTCTTTAAATTCACAACTAACCAACTAGCATGACTTTAATATTATCACCTCCATATCTCAAAACAATTATCATGCTTCAATCTTTTCTTAGTATTCAACACACTCAAAAGAAAGTTTCACAAATCTTGAATACCAAGCATATTATTATTAAGCAAATTACCATGCTATTAAGAGACTCTCAAAATAATTTAAGTGAAGCATGAGAGATCAATAGTTTCTTTAAAACAAATCCACCACCGTGCTCTAAAATAACTAAGTGAAGCACATAGAGCAAAATTATAATGCTCAAAAGATATAAGTGAAGCACATAGAGCAAAACTACTTAGCTCAAAAGATATAAGCGAAGCACATAGAGTATTCTATCAAATTTTAATTCATGTATGGCTCTCTCAAAAGGTGTGTACAGCAAGGATGATTGTGGCATACTAAGACACAAAGACACAAATAGTACAAGATGCTCCAAGCAAAACACATATCATGTTGGTGAATAAAAATATAGCTCCAAGTAAATTACCGATGGAAGTGGACGAAAGAGGGGATGCCTTCCGGGGCATCCCCAAGCTTTGAATTCTTGGTGTCCTTGGATTATCTTGGGGGGTGTCATGGGAATCCCCAAGATTAGGCTCTTTCCACTCCTTGTTCCATGATCCATCAAAAGAATTCACCCAAAACTTGAAAACTTCACAACACAAAACTCAAAATAGAAAACTCGTGAGCTCCGTTAGCGAAAGAAAATAAAAGACCACTTCAAGGTACTGTAATGAAATCATTCTTTATTTATATTGGTGTTAAACCTACTGTATTCCAACTTCTCTATGGATTATAAACTATTTTACTCACCATAGATTCATGAAAATAAGCAAACGACACATGAAAAACAGAATCTGTCAAAAACAGAACAGTCTGTAGTAATCTGTAGCTAGCGCAAGATCTGGAACCCCAAAAATTCTAAAATAAATTTCTGGACTTGAGGAATTTATCTTTTAATTATCTTCAAAAATAATTAACTAAATAGAACTCTTCAAATAAAAATTACAGCAGTTCTCGTGAGCGCTAAAGTTTCTGTTTTTTACAGCAAGTTCAACAAGACTTTCCCCAAGTCTTCCCAACGGTTCTACTTGGCACAAACAATAATTAAACACAAAAAACACAAAAAAAACAGAGGCTAAATAATTTATTTATTACTAAGCAGGAGCAAAAATCAAGGAATAAAAATAAAATTGGTTTGCCTCCCAACAAGCGCTATCGTTTAACGCCCCTAGCTAGGCATTAAAGCGAGGATAGACCTAGGTATTGCCATCTTTGGTAGGCAATCCATAACTGGCTCTCATGATAGTTTCATATGGTAATTTTATTTTCTTTCTAGGAAAGTGTTCCATGCCCTTTTTTAATGGAAATTGAAATCTAATATTCCCTTCCTTCATATCAATAATCGCACCAACCGTTCTAAGGAATGGTCTACCAAGAATAATAGGGCAAGAATGATTGCAATCTATATCAAGAACAATGAAATCTACAGGCACATAATTCCTATTTGCAACAATAAGAACATCATTAATCCTTCCCATAGGTTTCTTAATAGTGGAATCCGCAAGATGCAAGTTTAGAGAGCAATCATCAAAATTACGGAAATCTAGCAAATCACACAAAGTCTTGGGAATAGTAGAGACACTAACACCCAAATCACACAAAGCATAAAACTCATGATCTTTAATTTTAATTTTAATAGTTGGTTCCCACTCATCATAGAGTTTTCTAGGTATAGACACTTTCAACTCAAGTTTTTCTTCATAAGATTGCATCAAGGCATCAACAATATGTTTGGTGAAGGCTTTATTTTGACTATAAGCATGTGGAGAATTTAGCACGGATTGCAACAAGGAAATACAATCAATTAAAGAGCAACTTTCATAATTAAATTCCTTGAAATCCAATATAGTGGGTTTAGCAACATTTATATTTTTATTTCTTTCCATCCCACTTTCATCGATTTCATCATTAAGATCTAAATACTCTGAATTTTTAGAACGCCTTCTAGATAAAGGAAGATTATATTCAGTTTCATCAAGATTCATATTGCAAAACAAAGATTTAATAGGGGACACAGCAATAACTTTTAGATCTTCATCTTGATTTTCATAGGAATTGGAGGAACACGCTTTAATAAAGGCATCTTTGGAAGCACGCATCCTAGCGGTTCTTTCCCTGCACTCATCAATGGAAATTATCATGGCTTGGAGAGACTCATTGATATCATGCTTAGGAGGAATAGGTATAAGCTTTAAAGAATCAACCTCAAGAGAAATTCTATCAACGTTCCTAGCAAAATCATCAACTTTAAGCAATTTCTCTTCAAGCAAAGCATAAAAATTCTTTTGTGAATTCATAAACTCTTTAACACTATTCTCAAATTCAGAGGGCATCTTATTATAATTTCCATAAAAGTTGTTGTAGGAATTCCCATAATTATTAGAAGGATTACTAGGACTAGTCGTCAACCCGTGCATTCGCACGGACTAATCAATAAGTTTTGTGTATTTTTTGCATAAATAATATCTATCATGAAAGGAAGAAAGTGAAACACCTATCCATCCACTTCATCATGAAGCACATGTAGGGTGTCAGCCTTTTTCTTAGTAGTTCAATTCTAAGTGACAAAATATGATTTGAATAATGTATTTTAAATCTTTTGCTATTATTGTATTTTGTTTCCATTAACCTTGCTGCTTTGTATACCCGATATGTATCCAAAAAATAATTATAATTTATTTTTGCTATGTTCATGCTTTTCAGTTTCAAAGTCATTGCATACAAAAAAAAATTGAAGGAAGAGAACACAGAGCGAAAAGGGAGAACATTTAATGGAAATCAGTGATTTTGAGGCTTGTATAAACTAATTGTAGAAATATATATGAGGATGATATCCCTACATACAAATTTGGTCGATCCATGACAGTATTTCCCATTGGACCATAGAAGCATGACATATGACATTCAAGAATTTCTGAGGATATAATAACTGTGTTAGCTAATTTAAGTGCATAACAAAACCTAAGATTCTTCGTTGTGTTTGATCAATTTATTTATCTTCTATTGTGTCTCAAGTTAATCATTAGTTATAAGGATAAATACCTTCATATTGTTGGTAGTTGGGTGTTGGGTTTATGTCATCTAATCATCAGCAAATATTTAGAGGCCACTTTGACGGGTTCATGGTACCAACACTGATTTACTGTAGAAAAGTCAGCTACTTATTGGTAAGACAGAATGCCAACTACTGGTCAGTCTAGTAGTTATATTAACCAAAATGTTGTTTCAAAAATATCTAAGAATTATATATGAAATATATCATTATTCTAATTACTACATAGATATTATTTAGTACACAAAAAAGGGTATTTCATATGATATTTTCTGAACTGCGAGTTGTTGTTGCGTAACATTTTCAGAGGTGTACCCAAAAGCCAAATACTGCTTGTCAATTAATGTAATCTCTAAGTGTGTTTATAACTTTATATAGGATCTAAGTGCTTTCTATCATATAACCATTTGAGCTAAAGAGCGCCATGGTGTTGATGGTCATCATCGTCGATACCCTTGGATTGCAGCCGTTTAGTTCAAGATGTGTGAACATCTCCTGTGCTAAATCCGCTTTCCTCATAGATAATTTCACAAAATTGATTAGCTCCATTCTTATGTACTATTCCATTAGTCATGTGGGCATGCTTCCACCCCCTAAGCATCAATGGGCCATGTGTCCTTGCCATGAATGTGCAGTAGAAAAACATAACGCATGTGAAGCCGACACATGAAGATCTTCAAATTTGCCAGAAGCACTCAAAGGAAAAAGGGAAATTATAGATCAACCCTGAATAGAAAAATGAAATTGTTGATAAATATAAGGGTAAAAACAATAGTGTCAATGTTGCCATTGTAACCTGATCTCCACGCATCAACGGATGGTAGTACATGCATTGATATATATGTACTAATTGGATCTCCTCCAGCCCTATTTTATTTGGTAACATGGCTTGCTCTAAAAATCTTTCATCACCAAAATACAATCTTTATCCTTTTATTAATAGTGCAATTAAAAACTTTGTGTGGTTGACAACTCCACTTTCTACTACTCAGCGACATTAATATATGATGATATTGGGTAGAAACCCACAATGCTTCCTTTCAGCTCAGCTAAAAATTAAAGAAAAATGTTTCTTGAAGTTCCACAAAAAGTGTACATTTATATGTCTACTCCCTAACTTTAAACATTATTCAAATTTGTTTTGTATGTTACACTGAAAGACCAATAAAATACTTTCTGATCCTACATATATACATAATGGACATTTACATGTTGCGAAAAACAGGAATTTCAGAAACATTAGAGGGATTTGATTTGTTTTTGGAAAATAATCTATTTGAAAATTGGAATAAAAATAAAATTATATCGGAAGAAACTAACAAAGAAAAAGATCTGACAGACAATGTTACCATCTTCTGAAAAATAGCAGTGTCTAAAATACATATACATGAGTCGTGCATGTAACACGTAATCAGTTTCATCCATAAATAGCTACAGAGATAAAATTGTGCATCTATTAAAAATAGTGAGTACTTTTCTTGAGTGCGAACCACAGATGATATTAACTCTGGACAAAAGGATGTTGTATTCTTTTTCCAGCCATCGGATATCAACTCTAGTGGCAGTCCTCCAAAAAGTATGGTTTGTCTCTGACCGCCATGTGTGCTCGTCGCTATCTTGTAGAACCCAATAAACATGGTTTAGCTTCAGCTTAGTGGTGCCATCTCAGAATACGTTAGAAAAATTTGCAGAAGATCATCGGAGTTAGCTAGCAGCAGTAGTAGAGAGAGAAGGAGCGTGATGGGACTTGTTCAGCAACAAAGAAAGCCGACTTTCAGAAAGAGGCTGATCTAGCATCGTACATATGTAAGTACGCACACGTAACATATGTATTTCTTCCTCCCACTGACCCTTCCAGTGTTGTATAAATCCAACCTGCTTGATGACATCAATTATTTGACCTGTCGGCATCTCGGCAGTCAACACATGCTAGATAGATTCAGCCATGCAGGCTCATGGGCATGTCTGACCTTGTTACAGACTGCTCTCCGTGAAGTCGCTGCTCCAGGTCTTGTTCAAGAAGACATGCTGACATCCTTGTTGATCTTGACTTCCGGTAGGCATTGGAAATTGTCCAGACTCATGAAGAGCCCCATTAGGAAGATAATCACCATCAGCATAATAAAGAACATGGAACCCACGTGAACACCTTCCCTAGATAAGTTGTATGATTTGAGTTCATTGCTTCATGCATCTTGATTGGACGGTGACCGCAGTCAGTTAGGAGTATCCATCCTAATCGATTTCGCTTAGTGCAGCCACCTGCAGCAGCATATGCCCAACCTAAGTTCTTCCTCCCCCATCCAATCCGCCCCAACCTCCTTCGTCGATCGTCATGCCCTCCCACCGTGAGAAGCAACCCCAACAACATCTTCTAGCCAATCCTCTTCCCAATCTCGTCTTCCTCCGATATCCCCTGCCCCAGATCTTCCCTGTTGACGCTCCTCAAGCAGGGAGAAGCAGGAACACACATAGCGTTCTCCGATCTATCACTTTAGCAGTCCAGCCACGCGAGGAGGAGCCAGCTAGCGGCCAGCTCTTGCCTTCACAAGGCCATGGTCCTTGTTCCAGCCGATTGGATTCGCTGGATAAGAAAAAGAATGGAGAGGTGGGAGGGCCTAGGTGGCGACCGAGGAAGGCATGGTTGCGCAGGAACAATAATACACACAACAACGAATTGCACGGGATTCGCATTGAGAGGATAATTGCTTAGAGATTTCTTTTTTCAAAGGGCTTAGAGATTCCTTTTGGTTATTCTGATTGCTTCGAGAGGATAGGTTATAAGATGGCAGTTTTTTTCGGTATAACCAAGGAAAGAGATCGTCAAGTTTTTTGTGTGAGGATTATTTGGGAAGGATCGATCGTGAGGTTGTCTAGGAGTAGTATATGATAGATTGCTTTTTTGACAGGTACCCTAGATTGGATTTTTATACGGTTGTGGTCTATTACCATAGATTGGTTTTTTATAGCTATGATATGTTGGCTTTTTCTCAGATTGCAAGGATTATATGGGTGAATCCGTACCGTTATAACTCGGTCCCATCAGATTAACGGTCGGTAATTTCTAATTAACGTGGGAATTTCTTGGAAGTCCAGAATTAGTATAGGTATAGATAGATAGATATGGCCTTGGATTAAAATTCCCTCTATAAGCGTTGTTACCAAAATTATTCCTACCAACAAAATTCACATCCATAGATTCATTATTATTCTCAATCAAAGTAGACAAAGGCATATCATTAGGATCAGAAGAAACACTCTTAGTAGCAAATAATTTCATAAGTTCATCCATCTTTCCACTCAACACATTGATTTCTTCTATTGCATGCACTTTTTTATTAGAAGATCTTTCAGTATGCCATTGAGAATAATTAACCATAATATTATCTAGGAGTTTAGTAGCATCTCCTAAAGTGATTTCCATAAAAGTGCCTCCCACGGCCGAATCTAAAAGATTTCTAGAAGCAAAATTCAATCTGGCATAAAATTTTTGTATAATCATCCACAAATTCAAACCATGAGTAGGGCAATTACGTATCATTAATTTCATTCTCTCCCAAGCTTGTGCAACATGTTCATGATTAAGTTGTTTAAAGTTCATAATATCGTTTCTAAGAGAGATGATCTTAGCGGGAGGAAAATACTTAGAGATAAAAGCATCTTTGCACTTGTTCCATGAACCAATACTATTCTTAGGCAAAGACGAAAACCAAGCTTTAGCACAATGTAACGCCCTCGATGCGGCTATATCTCCCACGTGTCGAAGCACGACTTAGAGGCATAACCGCATTGAAAGCAATGTCGCAAGAGAGGTAATCTTCACACAACCCATGTAATACATCACTACTAGGGAAAAGCCTATACACAGAATCTTACCAGCAGCGTGCTATAAAATCAGGCGCTGCTGCTAAGTAGTAGTAGCGCGGGCTGTGGAAACTCGCTGCTGAAACAAGTTTATTAGTAGCGCGCGCACTCCAAGTAGCGCTACTGCTAAAATTCCCACAACGCCGCCGCGAGGCCAGTTATAGCAGCAACGCATTAAAATAGACAGCGCTACTGCTACGTAACGTAGCGGTAGCGCATTCAGGCAATAATCGCTACTGCTAAATTAACTACAGATCTCACTAGTGCGCCTCATCCAAAGATCACACTCACACACACTCGATCACGGTCTCCTCCTCACCCCCCGCGCCACTGGTCCTCCCCCGTGGCCCCTCCCCCGTCGCCCCTCCCCCAATCCGCGCCGATGTAGCCTCATCCTCCTCGCTGGACTCGGTACCGGCCTCCTCCTCCGTCCTCCCTCCACTCGCCGCTGGCCGCCCCCTCCTCGCTCCGCCTTCCTCCTTGATCCGTCCTCCCTCCACTCGCCGCCGGCCGGCCCCTCCTCGCTCCGCCTTCCTCCTCGGTCCTACTATCTTCTCCCTCCTCGAGTCGCCCCTCCTTGTCCCTCCTCCCTGATACATTTTGATTTAGTAGGCTTTCATATGTAACATTTTGATTTAGTTGATTTAGTATGCTAGTGGATTTAGTATGCTAGTTGATTTAGTCGATTTAGTTGATATCATTCAGTTGATTTAGTAGGCTAGTTGATTTAGTTGATTTAGAACATTTTGATTTAGTTTATTTAGTAGGCTAGTTGATTTAGAACATTTTGATTTAGTAAAATGGCGCCACCACCAGCACCACTATGTCGACTGTGCAAGTCAAGGTGCGCCAGCAGCCTTGCAACTGGCAAGCTGTTCGGCATCTACTTCCATCCGAGTTTTCGTCATGCGGCGGTAAAAAATTAGATGAAATGTAACAACTATTTTATTTTTAGTGTTGGCATTACTGCATTGTGTCATTTTTCTTTTCTTACACAGATCGTCCCATGCAATGTGAGGTTGAAATTCAACAAGCTGACAGGAGACACTGTGACATTTGAGGCTCCTGGGGGTCGTACACTATGGAGGTCGAGAAAGGACGCAATATGTCGCGGATTGGAGGAGATGGATGGGCCCGTTTCCTCGCTCGCATGCGTCTTACTGGTGGTGAGTTGATCAGATTCTCCTTCAAAGCAGAAAGACCCAAGCTGGTTGTCATTTATATCAACCTGGTGGAAGATGATGAAGATGACGAAGATGATGAAGATAATGAGGACCCACTCAATGAAGATGATGAGAACCCACTTCATGAAGCCATCATAGCTCAAAGAATGAGGCTGAGCGAGGAGGAGGTGTGCAACCTATGGGACATAATTCCGCCACGTGATGACTTTGTCGGGGTGCCATTCGTGACCCGCCTGACAAGTACCATGGTCGATCGGCATGAAATGGTATGTTATACGTACTGCATGTAGTAATTTGATGATATATATATGCTTTATTGTTATACTTACAAATGCAAATTATCCGATTATATGCTTAGTGAATCCGATGATATGCTTAGTGTAGAGTCCAATGATATGCTTTGTGGAATCTAGTCGATGATATACTTTAGTGTAGAGTCTGATCACATGCTTAGGCTATTTATTAATTGATATGTTTTTCTTATTCAGAGATTGCCAAAGAACCTATCTGTGAGTTGTGGTATCGAGCCTGATGAAGAAGGCTCAGTTGGACTACGCCTTACCGCAAGGGGCTCCGTCACCACATGTACTTACCGCATGGGCACAGATGGTTGCACACACTTGAACTCGGTTGGGTGGAAGAGATTCATCGTTGGCAAGAATCTTCGTGCTGGACAGGCCATCCTAATTACTATCAGGAACACCCACCGCCCAGGCTTGAGGATGATGATCGTCGTCGATATCATCTAGAACTACATATGTGTATGTGGCTATATCATCTAGAACTACATACGATGATCGTCGTCGATATCATGTAGAACTACATATGATGATCGTCGTCGATATCATCTAGAACTAAATATGATGATTGTCGTCGATGTCACCTTGTACTGCTTGAGGATGCATGTTGAGTATATATGAAATTGTTATCTAGTACTCCCTCGGTTCCAAATTACTCGACGCGGTTTGAGTTCAAATTTGAACTAAAACCACGACGAGTAATTTCGAACCGAGGGAGTACTACCTAGTACCTATAATGCTTTATGAAATTGATATCTAGTAGTACCTAGTATCTTGAAATTGCAGTTTATCGAAGCCGGAATGGGGAAATGGTGAAAGATATAACAGTAGCGCTGGACCGGGAAATCGCTACAGCTAAGTAATAGCAGCGCGTTCCTGAAAAGCGCTGCTGCTATAGTCAATAGTGGTAGCGCGAGTACAGGCAGCGCTACTACTAAGAGTTAGCTGTAGCGCCTTATTGGTAGCGCGGGTACCCGCGCTGCTGATAGGCCTAAAACCCGCGCTGCTGCTAGCCTTTTCCCTAGTAGTGCATAAGGGAAAGAGATACATAGTTGGCTTACAATCGCCACTTCACTCAATACATGAATAAAGCATTACATCATCCAGACACAATCAAGGTACGACTATGGAACCAAAATAAAAGAAGACTACCCCAAATGCTACACAGATCCCCGATCGTCCAAACTGGGCTCCACTACTGATCAACTAGAACGAAACAACACAAAGGACAACATCTTCATCGAGCTCCTCCTTGAGCTTGATTGCGTCACCTGCTCGGTAACATTGACACATGCAAACTGGTTTTGGGAGTATCTGTGAGTCACGGGGACTCAGCAATCTCACACCCTCGCGATCAAGACTATTTAAGCTTATGGGTAAGGTAAAGGTATGATGTGGAGCTGCAGCAAGCGACTAGCATATATGGTGGCTAACATACGCAAATGAGAGCGAGAAGAGAAGGCAAAAGCACGGTCGATAAACTATGATCAAGAAGTGATCCAAGTCTAACGCCAAGCATAACTCCAACACCGTGTTCACTTCCCGGACTCCGCCGAGAAGAGATCATCACGGTTACACACGCAGTTGATGCATTTTAATTAAGGTTAAGTTTCAGGTTTTCTACAACCGGACATTAACAAATTGCCATCTGCCCATAACCGCGGGCACGGCTTTTAAAAGTTCAAAACCCTACAGGGGTGTCCCAACTTAGCCCATCACAAGCTCTCACGGTCAACGAAGGATATTCCTTCTAGCGGGAAGACCCGATCAGACTCGGAATCCCGGTTACAAGACATTTCGACAATGGTAAAAAAAGACCAGCAAAGTCACCCAGATGTGCCGACAAATCCTGATAGGAGCTGCACATATCTCGTTCCCATGGCACACCGGATGAGCAAGACGTCGGGTAGGCCATCCCAGAGTTGCCCCTGGTAGCCCCGGATATCGCTCGGTTGGACCAACACTTAGAGAAGCACTGGCCCGGGGGGGTTAAAATAAAGATGAGCCTCGGGATGCGCGACTCCCAAGGGAAAAAAGGCTAGGTGGCGAATGGTAAAACCAATGTTGGGCTTTGCTGGAGGAGTTTTATTCAAGGCGAACTGTCAAGGGGCTCGCATTATAACCCAACCGCGTAAGGAATGCAAAATCCGGGAACATAACACTGATATGACGGAAACTAGGGCGGCAAGAGTGGAACAAAACACCAGGCATAAGGCCGAGCTTTCCACCCTTTACCAAGTACTAGCAAAAGAGCCCGTGCATTGCAATGGGAGATTTTTTTTCATAATCTTCAATGGCCATGGCCACGCTTTGTTGCATCATCGAGATACCCTATCACTCTCAATTTCATGGAACCATGAACAATTTTTGAAATCATGATCATTTTTTAAAACTCGTGCACATATTTGAAATCATGAACATTTTTAAAATTGTGAACACTTTTTCAAAGTTTTTAACATTTTCCAAAATCAAGAACATTTTTTGAATTCATGAACATTTTATACTTGCAAACATTTTTTAAAATTGTGAATTTTTTTTATTTTATGTGCAAATGGACGAACCAAATGATGGATGAAAATCTGGTAATAAGCTTAAAAAAAGGAGTAAGAAACATCCGTGTCTTTAATAGAAAAATAAAAGTACTAATTAAGGGTGCAACATAAAAATAATTTTAAAAATAATTAACATGGAAGATAACATTATATTTAGAATGTACAAAAATTTCTAGGCAATTTTCATATTTAGCATGCTAAATTTAAAGTTGGGGTTTGAAAGATATGAATATTTAAAAAAATACTTGAATCTGCAAAAAAAGTTAAAAGAGAATATTTTGGCTGTATTGTACTGTGTAGACACACTGTTAAGAGA
The DNA here is from genome assembly GCF_018294505.1 of Triticum aestivum. NCBI lineage: Eukaryota > Viridiplantae > Streptophyta > Magnoliopsida > Poales > Poaceae > Triticum > Triticum aestivum. The sequence goes on along the minus strand of NC_057809.1, from coordinate 58,804,273 downwards.
CACTTGGCAAGGTAGCTCTATACTACGGCAACTGAAATTCGCGAAAAAAGTGTGCAAAAAATGGGGATGACCAGGTTTCGAACTGAGGTCTCCTGGATTGTGGAGAAATGCCTAGGCCAGTAGGCTGGTTTGTTTGGTTGTGTTTTGTAAGGGCATTTCCTTAGATGAACCAAGCTCTATCGGTGGCGGGTTAAGAAAGAGAAAAACGAATCGTTTTTCTACTTACGGGTGGCATAGGTGGGTAATTTTTACCAACTTAGAGGGTAATTTTAATGAAGGACGACCAAAAGCGGTAGCCGCTTTATTAGTAGGTAAAGATATAGATGCATTAATTAAATAAGAGATATTGTGATATCCCAACAAAAACCCATGTTCCAAACATGGAACAAGCTCCAAATCTTCACCTGCAACTAACAATGCTATAAGAGGGGCTGAGCAAAGCGGTAACATAGCCAAAAACGGTTTGCTAGGACAAGGTGGGTTAGAGGCTTGGTTTAACAATATGGGAGGCATGATAAGCAAGTGGTAGGTATCACAGCATAAGCATAGCAAAAGAGCGAGCATCTAGCAAGCAAAGATAGAAGTGATTTCGAGGGTATGGTCATCTTGCCTGAAATCCTGCAAGGAAGAAGAACGAGTCCATGAAGAAGACAAACGGACATAGTCGTACGGATCCTCACAAACGCGACGCTATCGGAACTAACCCGAAGAAGCAACACCGGAAAGGTATGGCATGGCAAAGGGCACAAACAAAACTACAAGTTAAGTTGAGCTCAACATGCAACGAGTTGCATATTGACGGAACACCACATCAATTATTTAGTTCTCTCTCGTTTATGTACCCAACAATATTAAATGTTGTTAAACATGGAAAGAGGTGAAACATGAGTAAAATACACAGTTAGGCATTTTAAATGAGGCCGGAAACATCAAACAACAATTCCGGTAAATCCTCATGTGCATTTAGCAATTTAATGCAAACAACAATTATAACCATTTAAATGTTATAAACGTGACGCGGATGACATGTGCAAGTTTATGCCATTTTTATTAAAAGTTGACAAAAGCATTATGAAGCATTTGTCACCGTGGTGGAAAGGAAAGGGGTGCCACGGCGACGAATACAAAAATGATGCCACGACAACATATCGGTTATTCGGTAGCCCACGGGGATACCGGTGCAAAAGGAAGTGACGGGAGCGTGCAAAAGATGGTGGGGTGATCCCGGTAACCGGGTTCCCACGGGTCGACGGTGGTGCCAAGCGAGGGAAACAACTAACGTTCACGGGCAGATACAACATCCAAACATGAATTCGTTCACGGGCAGTCGACTTGGGGTTATACCTTTGAAGCGTGCATTTCAGAGCGCATCGGTTCGTAGAGGAAGTAGTCGTTCTCACATGCTCTAGAGTCGACGGAAGAGGTTCTCGCGATCTCGGCAATGGTAGTTGTACATGTAGGCGGTAGACAAACTTGACGGTTCCGTTACCCGGTTCTTCAAAGACGGAAGTAGTCGTACACGTTTTCGTAGAGGTTCGGGGTCAACGACACGGAACTTGACATCCACGGGGTCTTCAAGGGTCGACTGTAGTGGTTCACGTTTTGTAGCCATTCGAGTCATCGGTGGAGGAACTTGTCAAATAACAATCCCTTCGGGGTTGTCGTGGTACTAAGGATCTTTGGACTTGATGGATCCGATGTCTCCGGGCGTAGGGGTACATGTTCGTTTACTCCACGGTCTTGGCGGATCCATGCGATAGTAGTTGTACTCGCGAAGAGGTACTCGGCGGTCGTCGTGTAGACGTTCACGGGGTCTTGGCGACGGTACTTGGTGTTCTCGTTCTGGCCGACCCAAAATGGAGTACGACAAAAGGGCTCTCGAGGCAGCAGCAAGGCAACTCATGCCCAATAGTGAAGCAACAAAATCGGCCATGGCGTGGTGACGTTAAGGAAGGTGAACTCGGGGTCCAGCACATGGTGATGGAGGTGGGGCGCTGCTGCGCGAGCAGAGGAGGCCGAAGGGGCATGGAGGAGTGGCGAGAGACGAGCAAGTAGCGTGCATCGGTGGAGCTTTGAGCTCGGCCGGCAGCGACCAGAGGAGGCTCGGTGGAGGCGCGGCGACGGCCTGAAGGTTGAGGTCGCCAGCGGGGGCCTGGTGGAGCTCGGCGGCGGACTCGCAGACCGGCGCAGCAGAGGCATGAGAGGGCGGCGGAGCTTGGCCTTGAGGGTGGTCACGGCCCGCGCGAGGGAGCATGGAGGCCGGAAGACACTGTCCCCATCGTTCCTCGGCGTCCGCGAAGCGGCGCAGAGAGGCGGAGGAGACGGACGGCAGCAGCCTACTAGTCGCCACCAGGGGCGCCTGGAGTCGAGGAAGAAGGAGGCCGAGGCGCAGGGGTGCTCTGCGAGGAGAAGCAAGAGGAGAGGCGGCGCGGGAGGCAGGCACTCCGGCATGGACGAGCGCTAGTCGGAGAGAGAGGGGCGCTGGGAAAACGGCACTGTTGGGGAGGAAGGCGAGGCGATGGATCGGGCGAGCGGTGCAGCGAGAGGAGGGCGAGATGAGGGGCGGGCGCTGCGGGAGAGAGAGGGTGAGATCGAGAGGAGGGAGTGGCGGCGCAAGGGAGGAGAGCAGGGTGCGGGCTAGGTTAGAGGGTTAGGTGGGCCAGGGGAGTGGGCCTTGGAGCCGGCTAGGTTTATGTGCAGCTGGGCCTAAATGGCCTGCTGGGCTCCCTTCTCTCCCTCTCTTGATTTCTAATAACAGAAAAAAAGAAGGAAAAGGAGAAGATAGGAGGTATTGGGTAAGAAGTAGGACACGCGTATAAATTTCTGGACCCACAAAACTGAGGTGGAACCAAGAAGATAGAAGTTGTCGCGAATGCAAGATTTAAATTCGAACTCATTTGAATCTCATTCAAATGGGTTTGAATTGGGGCTAGGTTTTAGAAGTGCTCAAAAAATGTTGAGATTAAAGAAAAGAGCCTCGATAGATGGGAAAAGAATTTGGCAAAGTTAGAGAGTCCAAACTTGAAGCAGGAAAGGAAGGGGTTTAATATGCACGTGTGTTGCGGTAAATTCCAAACTAATGGAATATTTTATATAGCTCCCTAAATATTGGGAGGGTATGTTTTAAAGAGAAAACACCATGTGAGTTCCCTCGATTTAAATAGATCAATGATCTATGCAATTTATTTAGTTGAGATGCAAAAGATTTATGACATGATGCAATGCACATGATGCAAATATGAATGCAACAAACCAACAACTCACACGACGAAAACCCGGAAACTCTGGAAGGCATCTGAAGCTCCGGCCTTGGGGCGTCACAACACTCCACCACTACAAGAGGATCTCGACCCGAGATCTAGAATGGCACCGGAGGGAAAGCGGAAGAGGAAGAGAAGAGGTAAAACTAAGTTGCTTCTTTGACCAATGAGTGAAACCAAGGAACCTTGAGAGGTTGAACAAATTGAAAGAAAGAATGCAACAAAGAATAACAAAGTTGAAAGCACCCCGGTAGAAGAGATGCAAGACTTGATAAGGTGAAAAGAACTTGAACAGAGTACACAACACTCCGGTTAAATGGATAAGCAACGAAAAGAACACGACCCTCACCATTTAGAGATGATGATTGAAAATAGCAACATCACATAGCCTCCTGGAGAAAGAATAGAAGATAGATCGTCGGCACAAAAGAACGGAGAAGAAGAACAACAACTTGTACCTTTGAAAAGCATCTTTAGGAGTAGGGTCGAACGGAATTGTTGGAAAACCAACAACTAAAAGAGTAAGCTTGTTGTGGGCTTATAGACAACATCTCGAAATTATGAGGTGAAATTCCGCCACTAACGGAAACAATAGATTGGATTGATAAGAACAAGGAGACGAGAATCTTATATCACCGGGAGGATAAATGAAGAGCTTGGGTCATTTAACAGCACCATAGATAGCAACAATCCTTCGGGAAGGCTTTAGGTGAAATATAACCCAAGATAATTCCAATGAAGAGATTGATGAATTTAAGATACCTCATTCTTAACAACATGTGAATCATGAAACATGAACTCAAATTATCAAGAATGACATAATACCACCTCCAATGATAAGGTAAAAAGAATTGCACTCCGGATTGCAAGATGAAGAATACTTGAGCTCCTTAGAAAAGAATCTTGATGAAAACTTCGAGAAGGAATTAAATCCTTTATGAACCATCATGTAGAACCTTCATGAAGAACTCCGGTAACAAAAGGATAGCGAGAAGAAAGAGAAGTTGAAAACACAAGGTGAATCCGTGTAATGATTTAGATGGATCTTCGCGACGATATATTTGAGAGAGCTTGGAACTCCGGAAAAGAAAGGATGAAACAATAGAAACCGGGAACTTGATGAGCCTCCAGAATAGGGAATTGGTCATTTGGGTGAAACAAGAATAAGAATTATGTTATGTGTATCCTTCACCAATTAAATTGATGACAAGCAGCGGATTTGGCATACTACTTATTCTCGTAGAAAAGGATTAAGAGAGATATAGCGTAAACTTGGGAAAGGTCTTCAACGAATCACCGGTAGAATTGAAAAATAATGAAGTAAAGGGGTGAATCACCGGTAAGAATTAGCAAATGAACGAAGATGCTTGAGGGAATTTAGATACATGAGAACAAAGAGATCATGAACTGATTAGAGGATATTTGAACGATGCACCGGTAAGATTTGGAGAAAGAGAGCTGAAAGATGAAATGAATAATTATGAGATGATGGGCTCCGGAGAATCAAACTGAAAATACTCTGAATTATTCCGGATGGGTGAAAAGAATATCTCACAATCGAAAATAATTTTGAGAGGATGGCGACAAGCCAGAATGACGAATCTTTGATAGAACGGGTAAGATTTAGAGTTAAACTTTTCTTCGGTCTTCAAAATCTGAGAATGACGATGAGAAACACCACCAAATTGTTGAGATACTCCGGGATGAAAAATGGAAAGGTTGGACCAACGATGAAAACAATTTGAAAGATCTTGGAGAAAGGCAATTGACTGATGACAATTCATTCTTACGTCAATTTCGAAATGAATTTGAGAATAACTCCGGAAAAAATAAGAAGAGTCAGGTAAGATCCTGGGAAAAGACCTGTGGGTTAGGGCCCACTCAAAAGAAACACCGTAGAACGATTACTTGAAAATAGAGATTGCACCGGTTGAATTAAATGGCTTGAATGAGATAACATCCTCGAAAGAGCTGGAACGAAAGCAGAGTGGAAACACAAATCTTCGAGATATCTTGAGCACTCCGGAACAAATGGATAGCGAGAGGTTAATGAATATGAGGTGCACCGGCAAGAGAAAACATTTGGAACGAGGAAAAGATATGATCGACAAGGCTTGACTTGAATCCACCGGAGAAGAAAAAGAACGAAGAATGATAAACCAGAAGCTCTGTTAGAATCTTCATGACAATCACCGGATACGAACATTGACTGAAAAGAACGAAGAGACTTCACATGAATAAAATGGATATTTGATTAAGAAAATTGAGTCCTTGAAGAAGAAGGGTGGGTGGGCGGGAAAACAAAAGCAACTTGGAGATGAATGAAACAAACATCGTTGAGAAGAACTGATAATTGATCTTGCGGCTGTTGAAATGATCGGATCCACTACAGAAACACGCCGGTTGAGAAGGATTGACATGACATTCTCGATGATCAAGAATGATTAGTATCCACATAGAAATATGAGAACACCACTTAGGAAAGCTATGGAATCAACATTTGACTTTGAAGCAACAAGAATACCACAACTCAAAAACAAAACAAAGGATTGGCTTGCAGAATAAGCCGGAACAAACATATGATAGAGATTTCGTCCGAAGTTTTCGTGGTGGGGCCTACACGGGCTCGATCGTACAGTACCATCATGTACAAGGCAGTGCACATGACATACGAAGCGTCCCCGAGTTGGCATAGCCAAGGACTCTTTAAGACACAACGAGACCACTGTAAAACCAACCGTGGATAGGCGGACCACTAGACGTCAAACCCCAATTTCATATCATACATCTGTCGGAAAGATATCCTAGGAGCTACTTGAATTCCCACTTATAAACTCCCGAAATTTTCCGGTTATGCAATCAGGTGTTGGGGATACAGGGGAAGCATAATATCTCACCCAAAACTAGCAAATCCTACATCCAGCTGTATCCATCCTTCAAAACATAACCAAGAAACCTTCGGAAATCATTTACCTCAACCTTCGAAAAGCATCCATTATACGAGTTATGGCAATACTCCCGAACTCCCGCCCCAGTACTGGGTGGCGTCGAGGTTATCTCACCAACAACTGCATAAAAGAGATTTTCGATGTCGGCGAAACTCAGGTATTCCAGAATCTCAACGATAAAATTGTGACGACAACACCTCGGAGCTCAACTCCCCGGGACACTGCCACAACCCCTAAATGTCAGGAGGCACCAAGAACAATGTTCTCGTCACAAAACCATCAGAACGATTCCAAGATACCCGCGTGATCCTAAAAAAAATTTAGTGAAATTTGAGAAGAGAAGAGTCAAAACTCTACGTCAAGATGCCTCACCAGAGCGACGAAGGGACTGAGGAGTAAAAAGAATTCCTAACTCTCCGATATATATAATTCCTAAACGACTCAAAACCTATTTCTATACACAACAACGCCAGCGATTCGATCAAGCAGGGGGCTCCTAAGGTCGAGGAAGGCTTTGATTATCAACTTGTAACACCCTCGATGCGGCTATATCTCCCACGTGTCGAAGCACGAATTAGAGGCATAACCGCATTGAAAGCAATGTTGCAAGAGAGGTAATCTTCACACAACCCATGTAATACATAAGGGAAAGAGATACATAGTTGGCTTACAATCGCCACTTCACTCAATACATGAATAAAGCATTACATCATCCAGACACAATCAAGGTATGACTACAGAACCAAAATAAAGGAAGACTACCCCAAATGCTACACAGATCCCCGATCGTCCCGACTGGGCTCCACTACTGATCAACTAGAACAAAACAACATAAAGGACAAGATCTTCATCGAGCTCCTCCTTGAGCTTGATTGCGTCACCTACTCGGTAACATCGGCACCTGCAAACTGGTTTGGGGAGTATCTGTGAGTCACGGGGACTCAGCAATCTCACACCCTCGCGATCAAGACTATTTAAGCTTATGGGTAAGGTAAAGGTATGATGTGGAGCTGCAGCAAGCGACTAGCATATATGGTGACTAACATACGCAAATGAGAGCGAGAAGAGAAGGCAAAAGCATGGTCGATAAACTATGATCAAGAAGTGATCCAAGTCTACTTACGCCAAGCATAACTCCAACACCGTGTTCACTTCCCGGACTCCGCCGAGAAGAGACCATCACGGTTACACATGCATTTGATGCATTTTAATTAAGGTTAGGTTTCAGGTTTTCTACAACCGGACATTAACAAATTCCCATCTGCCCATAACCGCGGGCACGGCTATCGAAAGTTCAAAACCCTACAGGGGTGTCCCAACTTAGCCCATCACAAGCTCTCACGGTCAACGAAGGATATTCCTTCTAGCAGGAAGACCCGATCAGGCTCGGAATCCCTGTTACAAGACATTTCGACAATGGTAAAACAAGACCAGCAAAGCCACCCAGATGTGCCGACAAATCCAGATAGGAGCTGCACATATCTCGTTCTCAGGGCACACCGGATGAGCAAGACGTCGGGTAGGCCAGCCCAGAGTTGCCCCTGGTAGCCCCGGACATCGCTCGGTTGGACCAACACTTAGAGAAGCACTGGCCTGGGGGGGTTAAAATAAAGATGACCCTTGGGATGCGCGACTCCCAAGGGAAAAAAGGCTAGGTGGCGAATGGTAAAACCAATGTTGGGCTTTGCTGGAGGAGTTTTATTCAAGGCGAACTATCAAGGGGTTCCCATTATAACCCAACCGCGTAAGGAACGCAAAATCCAGGAACGCCGATATGACGAAAACTATGGCGGCAAGAGTGGAACAAAACACCAGGCATAAGGCCGTTCCACCCTTTACCAAGTATATAGATGCATTAATTAAATAAGAGATATTGTGATATCCCAACAAAAACCCATGTTCCAAACATGGAACGAGCTCCAAATCTTCACCTGCAACTAACAACACTATAAGAGGGGCTGAGCAAAGCGGTAACATAGCCAAACAACGGTTTGCTAGGACAAGGTGGCTTAGAGGCTTGGTTTAAGAATATGGGAGGCATGATAAGCAAGTGGTAGGTATCGCAGCATAGGCATAGCAAAAGAGCGAGCATATAGCAAGCAAAGATAGAAGTGATTTCAAGGGTATGGTCATCTTGCCTGAAATCTCGCAAGGAAGAAGAACGAGTCCATGAAGAAGACAAACGGACGTAGTCGAACGGATCCTCACAAACACGATGTTATCGGAACTAACCCGAAGAAGCAACACCGGAAAGAAGCAAACAACATAATAAACAACCATCACATGAACATGGCATGATGCACAACCAAGTATGATGCATGTCCGGTTTAAAGAGGCATGGCATGGCAAAGGACACAAACAAAACTACAAGTTAAGTGGAGCTCAATATGCAACGAGTTGCATATTGACGGAACACCACATCAATTATTTAGTTCTCTCTCGTTTATGTATCCAACAATATTAAATGTTGTTAAACATGGCAAGAGGTGAAACATGAGTAAAATACACAGTTAGGCATTTTAAATGAGGCCGGAAGCATCAAACAACAATTCCGGTAAATCCTCATGTGCATTTAGCAATTTAATGCAAACAACAATTATAACCATTTAAATGTTATAAACGTGACGCGGATGACATGTGCAAGTTTATGCCATTTTTATTAAAAGTTGACAAGAGCATGATGAAGCATTTGTCACCGTGGTGGAAAGGAAAGGGGTGCCACGGCAACGAATACAAAAATGATGCCACGGCAACATATCGGTTATCCGGTAGCCCACGGGGATACTGGTGCAAAAGGAAGTGATGGGAGCGTGCAAAAGATGGTGGGGTGATCCCGGTAACCGGGTTCCCACGGGTCGACGGTGGTGCCAAGCGAGGGAAACAACTAACGTTCACGGGTAGATACAACATCCAAACATGCATTCGTTCACGGGCAGTCGACTCGGGGTTATACCTTTGAAGCGTGCATTTCGGAGCGCATCGGTTCGTAGAGGAAGTAGTCGTTCTCACGTGCTCTAGAGTCGACGGAAGAGGTTCTCGTGATCTCGGCAACGGTAGTTGTACATGTAGGCGGTAGACGAACTTGACGGTTCCGTTACCCGGTTCTTTGAAGATGGATGTAGCCGTACACATTTTCGTAGAGGTTCGGGGTCAATGACATGGAACTAGACGTCCACGGGGTCTTCAAGGGTCGACGGTAGTGGTTCACATTTTGTAGCCATTCGAGTCATCGGTGGAGGAACTTGGCGAATATAAATCCCTTCGGGGTTGTCGTGGTACTAAGGGTCTTCGGACTTGATGGATCCGATGTCTCCGGGCATAGGGGTACATGTTCGTTTACTCCATGGTCTTGGCGGATCCACGCGATGGTAGTTGTACTCGCGAAGAGGTACTCGGCGGTCGTCGTGTAGACGTTCACGGGGTCTTGGCGACGGTACTTGGTGTTCTCGTTCTGGCCGACCCAAAATTAAGCACGACAAAAGGGCTCTTGAGGCAGTAGCAAGGCAACTCATGCCCAATAGTGAAGCAATAAAATCGGCCATGGCATGGTGACGTTGAGGAAGGTGAACTCGGGGTCCAGCACACGGTGACGGAGGTGGGGCGCTGCTGCGCGAGCAGAGGAGGCCGAAGGGGCATGGAGGAGCGGCGTGAGACGAGCAAGCAGCATGCATCAGTGGAGCTTTGAGCTCGGCCGGCAGCAACCAGAGGAGGCTCGGCGGAGGCGCGGCGACGGCCTGAAGGCCGAGGTCACCGGCGGGGGCCTGGTGGAGCTCGGCGGCGGACTCGCAGACCGGCGCACCAGAGGCACGAGAGGGCAGCGGAACTTGGCCTTGAGGGTGGTCACGGCCCGCGCGAGGGAGCATGGAGACCGGAAGACGCTGTCCCCATCGTTCCTCGGCGTCCGCGAAGCGGCGCAGAGAGGCGGAGGAGACGGACGGCAGCGGCCTACTGGTCGCCGGCAGGGGCGGCTAGAGTCGAGGAAGAAGGAGGCCGAGGCGCGGGGGTGCTCTGCAAGGAGAAGCAAGAGGAGAGGCGGCGCGGGAGGCAGGCACTCCGGCGTGGACGAGCGCTAGTCGGAGAGAGAGGGGGCGCTGGGAGGACGACACTGTTGGGGAGGAAGGCGAGGCGATGGATCGGGCGAGCGGTGCAGCGAGAGGGGGGCGAGATGAGGAGCGGGCGCTGCGGGAGAGAGAGGGTGAGATCGAGAGGAGGGAGTGGCAACACAAGGGAGGAGAGCAGGGTGTGGAGTAGGTTAGAGGGTTAGGTGGGCCGGGGGAGTGCGCCTTGGAGCCGGCTAGGTTTAGGTGCAGTTAGGCCTAAATGGCCTGCTGGGATCCCTTCTCTCCCTCTGTTGATTGCTAATAACAGAAAAAAAGAAGGAAAAGGAGAAGAGAGGAGGTATTGGGGAAGAAGTAGGACACGCGTATAAATTTCCGGACCCACAAAACTGAGCTGGAACCAAGAAGATAGAAGTTGGCGCGAATGCAAGATTTAAATTCGAACTCATTTGAATATCATTCAAATGGGTTTGAATTGGGGCTAGGTTTTAGAAGTGCTCAAAAAATGTTGAGATTAAACAAAAGAGCCTCGATAGACGGGAAAAGAATTTGGCAAACTTAGAGAGTCCAAACTTGAAGCAGGAAAGGAAGGGATTTAATATGCACGTGTGTTGCGGTAAATTCCAAACTAATGGAATATTTTATATAGCTCCCTAAATATTGGGAGGGTATGTTTTAAAGAGAAAACACCATGTGAGTTCCCTCGATTTAAATAGATCAATGATCTATGCAATTTATTTAGTTGAGATGCAAAAGATTTATGACATGATGCAATGCACATGATGCAAATATGAATGCAACAAACCAACAACTCACACGACGAAAACCCGGAAACTCTGGAAGGCATCTGAAGCTCCGGCCTTGGGGCGTCACAACACTCCACCACTACGAGAGGATCTCGACCCGAGATCTAGAATGGCACCGGAGGGAAAGCGGAAGAGGAAGAGAAGAGGTAAAACTAAGTTGCTTCTTTGACCAATGAGTGAAACCAAGGAACCTTGAGAGGTTGAACAAATTGAAAGAAAGAATGCAACAAAGAATAACAAAGTTGAAAGCACCCCGGTAGAAGAGGTGCAAGACTTGATAAGGTGAAAAGAACTTGAACAGAGTACACAACACTCCGGTTAAATGGATAAGCAACGGAAAGAACACGACCCTCACCATTTCGAGATGATGATTGAAAATAGCAACATCACATAGCCTCCTGGAGAAAGAATAGAAGATAGATCGTCGGAACAAAAGAACGGAGAAGAAGAATAACAACTTGTACCTTTGAAAAGCATCTTTAGGAGTAGGGTCGAACGGAATTGTTGGAAAACCAACAACTAAAAGAGTAGGCTTGTTGTGGGCTTATAGACAACATCTCGAAATTATGAGGTGAAATTCCGCCACTAATGGAAACAATAGATTGGATTGATAAGAACAAGGAGACGAGAATCTTATATCACCGGGAGGATAAATGAAGAGCTTGGGTCATTTAACAGCACCATAGATAGCAATAATCCTTCGGGAAGGCTTTAGGTGAAATATAACCCAAGATAATTCCAATGAAGAGATTGATGAATTTAAGATACCTCATTCTTAACAACATGTGAATCATGAAACATGAACTCAAATTATCAAGAATGACATAATACCACCTCCAATGATAAGGTAAAAAGAATTGCACTCCGGATTGCAAGATGAAGAATACTTGAGCTCCTTAGAAAAGAATCTCGATGAAAACTTCGAGAAGGAATTAAATCCTTTATGAACCATCATGTAGAACCTTCATGAAGAACTCCGGTAACAAAAGGATAACGAGAAGAAAGAGAAGATGAAAACACAAGGTGAATCCGTGTAATGATTTAGATGGATCTTCGCGACGATATATTTGAGAGAGCTTGGAACTCCGGAAAAGAAAGGATGAAACAATAGAAACCGGGAACTTGACGAGCCTCCAGAATAGGGAATTGATCATTTGGGTGAAACAAGAATAAGAATTATGTTATGCGTATCCTTCACCAATTAAATTGATGACCAGGAGCGGATTTGGCATACTACTTATTTTCGTAGAAAAGGATTAAGAGAGATATGGCGTAAACTTGGGAAAGGTCTTCAACGAATCACCGGTAGAATTGAAAAATAACGAAGTAAAGGGGTGAATCACCGGTAATAATTAGCAAATGAACGAAGATGCTTGAGGGAATTTAGATACATGAGAACAAAGAGATCATGAACTGATTAGAGGATATTTGAATGATGCACCGGTAAGATTTGGAGAAAGAGAGCTGAAAGCTGAAATGAATAATTATGAGATGATGGGCTCCGGAGAGTCAAACTGAAAATACTCTGAATTACTCCGGATGGGTGAAAACAATATCTCACAATCAAAAATAATTATGAGAGGATGGCAACAAGCTAGAATGATGAATCTTTGATAGAACGGATAAGATTTAGAGTTAAACTTTTCTTCGGTCTTCAAAATCTGAGAATGACGATGAGAAACACCACCAAATTGTTGAGATACTCCGGGATGAAAAATGGAAAGGTTGGACCAACGATGAAAACAATTTGAAAGATCTTAGAGAAAGGCAATTGACTGATGACAATTCATTCTTACGTCAATTTTGAAATGAATTTGAGAATAACTCCGGAAAAAATAAGAAGAGTCAGGCAAGATCCTGGGAAAAGACCTGTGGGTTAGGGCCCACTCAAAAGAAACACCATAGAACGATTACTTGAAAAGAGAGATTGCACCGGTTGAATTAAATGGCTTGAATGAGATAACATCCTCGAAAGAGCTAGAACGAAAGCAGAGTGGAAACACGAATCTTCGAGATATCTTGAGCACTCCGGAACAAATGGATAGCGAGAGGTGAATGAATATGAGGTGCACCGGCAAGAGGAAAAATTTGGAACGAGGAAAAGATATGATCGACAAGGCTTGACTTGAATCCACCGGAGAAGAAAAAGAACGAAGAATGATAAACTAGAAGCTCTGTTAGAATCTTCATGACAATCACCGGATACAAACATTGACTGAAAAGAACGAAGAGACTTCACATGAATAAAATGGATATTTGATTAAGAAAATTGAGTCCTTGAAGAAGAAGGGTGGGTGGGCGGGAAAACAAAAGCAACTTGGAGATGAATGAAACAAACATCGTTGAGAAGAACTGATAATTGATCTTGCGGCTGTTGAAATGATCGGATCCACTTGAAGAGAAACACGCCGGTTGAAAAGGATTGACATGACATTCTCGATGATCAAGAATGATTAGTATCCACATAGAAATATGAGAACACCACTTAGGAAAGCTATGGAATCAACATTTGACTTCGAAGCAACTCGAATACCACAACTCAAAAACAAAACAAAGGATTTGCTTGCAGAATAAGCCGGAACAAACATATGATAGAGATTTCATCCGAAGGTTTTGTGGTGGGGCCTACACGGGCTCGATCGTACAGTACCATCATGTACAAGGCAGTGCACATGACATACGAAGCATCCCCGAGTCGGCATAGCCAAGGACTCTTTAAGACACAACAAGACCACTGTAAAACCAACCGTGGATAGGCGGACCACTAGACACCGAACCCCAATTTCATATCATACATCTGTCGGAAAGATATCCTAGGAGCTACTTGAATTCCCACTTATAAACTCCCGAAATTTTCCGGTTATGCAATCAGGTGTTGGGGATACAGGGGAAGCATAATATCTCACCCAAAACTAGCAAATCCTACATCCAGTTGTATCCATCCTTCAACACATAACCAAGAAACCTTCGGAAATCATTTACCTCAACCTCCGAAAAGCATCCGTTATACGAGTTATGGCAATACTCCCAAACTCCCACCCCAGTACTGGGTGGCGTCGAGGTTATCTCACCAACAACTGCATAAAAGAGATTTTCGATGTCGGCGAAACTCAGGTATTCCAGAATCTGAACGATAAAATTATGACGACAACACCTCGGAGCTCAACTCCTCGGGACACTGCCACAACCCCTAAATGTCAGGAGCCACCAAGAACAATGTTCTCGTCACAAAACCATCGGAACGATTCCAAGATACACGCATGATCCGAATTTTTTTTTAGTGAAATTTGAGAAGAGAAGAGTCAAAACTCTACGTCAGGATGCCTCACCAGAGAGACGAAGGGACTGAGGAGTAAAAAGAATTCCTAACTCTCCGATATATATAATTCCTAAACGACTCAAAACTTTTTTTCTAGACACAACAACGCCAGCGATTCGATCAAGCAGGGGGCTCCTAAGGTCGGAGAAGGCTCTGATTATCAACTTGTAACGCCCTCGATGAGGCTATATCTCGCACGTGTCGAAGCACGAATTAGAGGCATAACCGCATAAAAAGCAATGTCGCAAGAGAGGTAATCTTCACACAACCCATGTAATACATAAGGGAAAGAGATACATAGTTGGCTTACAATCGCCACTTCACTCAATACATGAATAAAGCATTACATCATCTAGACACAATCAAGGTACGACTACGGAACCAAAATAAAAGAATACTACCCCAAATGCTACACAGATCCCCGATCGTCCGACTGGGCTCCACTACTGATCAACTAGAACGAAACAACACAAAGGACAAGATCTTCATCGAGCTCCTCCTTGAGCTTCATTGCGTCACCTACTCGGTAACATCGGCACCTGCAAACTGGTTTGGGGAGTATATGTGAGTCACGGGGACTCAGCAATCTCACACCCTCGCGATCAAGACTATTTAAGCTTATGGGTAAGGTAAAGGTATGATGTGGAGCTGCAGCAAGCGACTAGCATATATGGTGGCTAACATACGCAAATGAGAGCGAGAAGAGAAGGAAAAAGCACGGTCGATAAACTATGATCAAGAAGTGATCCAAGTCTACTTACGCCAAGCATAACTCCAACACCGTGTTCACTTCCCGGACTCCGCCGAGAAGAGACCATCACGGTTACACACGCAGTTGATGCATTTTAATTAAGGTTAAGTTTCCGGTTTTCTACAACCAGACATTAACAAATTCACATTTGCCCATAACCGCGGGCACGGCTTTCGAAAGTTCAAAACCCTGCAGGGGTGTCCCAACTTAGCCCATCACAAGCTCTCACGGTCAAGAAGGATATTCCTTCTAGCGGGAAGACCCGATCAGACTCGGAATCCCGGTTACAAGACATTTCGACAGTGGTAAAACAAGACCAGCAAAGCCACCCAGATGTGCCGACAAATTACGATAGGAGTTGCACATATCTCGTTCTCAGGGCACACCGGATGAGCAAGACATCGGGTAGGCCAGCCCAGAGTTGCCCCTGGTAGCCCCGGACATCGCTCGGTTGGACCAACACTTAGAGAAGCACTGGCCTGGGGGGGTTAAAATAAAGATGACCCTCGGGATGCGCGACTCCCAAGGGAAAAAGGCTAGGTGGCAAATGGTAAAACCAATGTTGGGCTTTGCTGGAGGAGTTTTATTCAAGGCGAACTGTCAAGGGGTTCCCATTATAACCCAGCCGCGTAAGGAACGCAAAATCTGGCAACATAACGCCGATATGACGAAAACTAGGGCGGCAAGAGTGGAACAAAACACTAGGCATAAGGCCGAGCTTTCCACCCTTTACCAAGCATAAATATGCATTAATTAAATAAGAGATATTGTGATATCCCAACAAAACCCCATGTTCCAAACATGGAACAAGCTCCAAATCTTCACCTGCAACTAACAACGCTATAAGAGGGGCTGAGCAAAGCGGTAACATGGCCAAACAATGGTTTGCTAGGACAAGGTGGGTTAGAGACTTGGTTTAACAATATGGGAGGCATGATAAGCAAGTGGTAGGTATCGCAGCATAGGCATAGCAAAAGAGCAAGAATCTAGCAAGCAAAGATAGAAGTGATTTCGAGGGTATGGTCATCTTGCCTGAAATCCCGCAAGGAAGAAGAATGAGTCCATGAAGAAGACAAACGGACGTAGTCGAACGGATCCTCACAAACACGACGTTATCGGAACTAACCCGAAGAAGCAACACCGGAAAGAAGCAAACAACATAATAAACAACCATCACATGAACATGGCATGATGCACAACCACGTATGATGCATGTCCGGTTTAAAGAGGCATGGCATGGCAAAGGGCACAAATAAAACTACAAGTTAAGTGGAGCTCAATATGCAACGAGTTGCATATTGACGGAACACCACATCAATTATTTAGTTCTCTCTCGTTTATGTACCCAACAATATTAATTGTTTTTAAACATGACAAGAGGTGAAACATGAGTAAAATACACAGTTAGGCATTTTAAATGAGGCCGGAAACATCAAACAACAATTCCGGTAAATCCACATGTGCATTTAGCAATTTAATGCAAACAACAATTTTAACCATTTAAATGTTATAAACATGACGCGGATGACATGTGCAAGTTTATGCCATTTTTATTAAAAGTTGACAAGAGCATTATGAAGCATTTGTCACCGTGATGGAAAGGAAATGGGTGCCACAGCGACGAATACAAAAATGATCCCACAACAACATATCGGTTATCCGGTAGCCCATGGGGATACCGGTGCAAAAGGAAGTGACGGGAGCGTGCAAAAGATGGTGGGGTGATCCCGGTAACCGGGTTCCCACGGGTCGACGGTGGTGCCAAGCGAGGGAAACAACTAACGTTCACGGGTAGATACAACATCCAAACATGCATCGTTCACGGGTAGTCGACTCGGGGTTATACCTTTGAAGCGTGCATTTCGGAGCGCATCGGTTCGTAGAGGAAGTAGTCGTTCTCACATGCTCTAGAGTCGACGGAAGAGGTTCTTGCGATCTCGGCGACGGTAGTTGTACATGTAGGCGGTAGACGAACTTGACGGTTCCGTTACC
Organism: Triticum aestivum; assembly: GCF_018294505.1. Classification (NCBI taxonomy): domain Eukaryota; kingdom Viridiplantae; phylum Streptophyta; class Magnoliopsida; order Poales; family Poaceae; genus Triticum; species Triticum aestivum. The sequence continues at coordinate 58,787,139 of NC_057809.1, read as the reverse complement.
CAGTTCTTCGAAGACGGAAGTAGTCGTACACGTTTTCGTAGAGGTTCGGGGTCAACGACACGGAACTTGACGTCCACGGGGTCTTCAAGGGTCGACGGTAGTGGTTCACGTTTTGTAGCCATTCGAGTCATCGGTGGAGGAACTTGGCGAATACAAATCCCTTCAGGGTTGTCGTGGTACTAAGGGTCTTCGGACTTGATGGATCCGATGTCTCCGGGCGTAGGGGTACATGTTCGTTTACTCCACGGTCTTGGCGGATCCACACGATGGTAGTTGTACTCGCGAAGAGGTACTCAGCGGTCGTCGTGTAGACGTTCACGGGGTCTTGGCGACGGTACTTGGTGTTCTCGTTCTGGCCGACCCAAAATGAAGCACGACAAAAGGGTTCTCGAGGCAGCAGCAAGGCAACTCATGCCCAATAGTGAAGCAACAAAATCGGCCATGGCGTGGTGACGTTGAGGGAGGTGAACTTGGGGTCCAGCACACGGTGACAGAGGTGGGGCGCTGCTGCGCGAGCAGAGGAGGCCGAAGGGGCATGGAGGAGTGGCGCGAGACGAGCAAGCAACGTGCATCAGTGGAGCTTTGAGCTCGGCGGCAGCGAACAGAGGAGGCTCGGCGGAGGTGCGGCGACGGCCTGAAGGTCGAGGTCGCCGGCGGGGGCCTGGTGGAGCTCGGCGGCGGACTCGCAGACCGGCGCAGCAGAGGCACGAGAGGGCGGCGGAGCTTGGCCTTGAGGGTGGTCACGGCCCGTGCGAGGGAGCATGGAGGCCGGAAGACGCTGTCCCAATCATTCCTCGGCGTCCGTGAAGCGACGCAGAGAGGCGGAGGAGACGGACGGCAGCGGCCTACTGGTCGCCGGCAGGGGTGGCTGGAGTCGAGGAAAGAGGCCGAAGCGCGGGGGTGCTCTATGAGGAGAAGCAAGAGGAGAGGCGGTGCGGGAGGCAGGCACTCCGGCGTGGACGAGCGCTAGTCGGAGAGAGAGGGGGCGCTGGGAGGACGGCGCTGTTGGGGAGGAAGGCGAGGCGATGGATCGGGCGAGCGGTGCAGTGAGAGGAGGGCGAGATGAGGAGCGGGCGCTGCAGAAGAGAGAGGGTGAGATCGAGAGGAGGGAGTGGCGGCCCAAGGGAGGAGAGCAGGGTGCGGGCTAGGTTAGTCGGTTAGGTGGGCTGGGGGAGTGGGCCTTGGAGCCGGCTAGGTTTAGGTGCAGTTGGGCCTAAATGGCCTGCTGGGCTCCCTTCTCTCCCTCTCTTGATTTCTAAAAACAGAAAAAAAAGAAGGAAAAGGAGAAGAAATGAGGTATTGGGGAAGAAGTAGGACACGCGTATAAATTTCCGGACCCACAAAACTGAGCTGGAACCAAGAAGATAGAAGTTGGCGTGAATGCAAGATTTAAATTCGAACTCATTTGAATATCATTCAAATGGGTTTGAGTTGGGGCTAGGTTTTAGAAGTGCTCAAAAAATGTTGAGATTAGAGAAAAGAGCCTCGATAGATGGGAAAATAATTTGGCGAAGTTAGAGAGTCCAAACTTGAAGCAGGAAAGGAAGGGATTTAATATGCACGTGTGTTGCGGTAAATTCCAAACTAATGGAATATTTTATATAGCTCCCTAAATATTGGGAGGGTATGTTTTAAAGAGAAAACACCATGTGAGTTCCCTTGATTTAAATAGACCAACGATCTATGCAATTTATTTAGTTGAGATGCAAAAGATTTATGACATGATGCGATGAACATGATGCAAAGATGAATGCAACAAACCAACAACTCACATGACGAAAACCCGGAAACTCTGGAAGGCATCTGAAGCTTCGGCCTTGGGGCGTCACACACGATCTCTAAGCGAAAAAGGAAATAGCTTCAATTTAAAGACATCATTATTGACATCTTTTTTCTTTTGCATATCACATAAATCAACGAAGCTATTCAGATGAGTAGCGGCATCTTCACTAGGAAGGCCGACGAATTGATCTTTCATAACAAGATTCAACAAAGCAGTATTAATTTCACAAGATTCAGCATTGGTAAGAGGAGAAATCGGAGTGCTAAGGAAATCATTATTATTGGTATTGGTGAAGTCACACAATTTAGTAGTATCTTGAGTCGCGACAAAAAAGCAATCTAACACACGGGCAAACGAAAAGCAAGCGGGTAAAAGAGGCAAATAGAGAGGGAGGATAGAGAGAGAGCGAATAAAACGGCAAGGGTGAATTGGGGGGAGAGGAAAACGAGAGGCAAATGGAAAATAATGTAATGCGGGAGATAGGGATTGTGATGGGTACTTGGTATGTTGACTTTTTGCGTAGACTCCCCGGCAACGGCGCCAGAATTCCTTCTTGCTACGTCTTGAGCTTGCGTTGGTTTTCCCCGAAGAGGAAGGGATGATGCAGCAGAGTAGTGTAAGTATTTCCCTCAGTTTTTGAGAACCAAGGTATCAATCCAGTAGGAGGCCACGCTCAAGTCCCTCGTACCTGCACAAAACGATAGCTACTCGCAACCAACACGATTAGGGGTTGTCAATCCCTTCACGGTCACTTACGAGAGTGAGATCTGGTAGATATAATATGTTTGGTATTTTTGGTATAAAGATGCAAAGTAAAAAGTAAAAGCAAAGTAAAAAAGCAAAGCAAGATTAAAGTGATGGAGATTGATATGATGAGAATAGACCCGGGGGCCATAGGTTTCACTAGTGGCTTCTCTCAAGAGCATAAGTATTCTACGGTGGGTGAACAAATTACTGTTGAGCAATTGACAGAATTGAGCATAGTTATGAGAATATCTAGGCATGATCATGTATATAGGCATCACGTCCGTGACAAGTAGACCGAAACGATTCTGCATCTACTACTATTACTCCACTCATCGACTGCTATCCAGCATGCATCTAGAGTATTAAGTTAAAAACAGAGTAACGCCTTAAGCAAGATGACATGATGTAGAGAGATAAATTCATGCAATATGAAATAAACCCCATATTGTTATCCTCGATGGCAACGATGCAATATGTGCCTTGCTGCCCCTTCTGTCACTGGGAAAGGACACCGCAAGATCGAACCCAAAGCTAAGCACTTCTCCCATGGCAAGAACTACCAATCTAGTTGGCCAAACCAAACGGATAATTTGAAGAGACTTGCAAAGATAACCAATCATACATAAAAGAATTCAGAGAAGATTCAAATATTATTCATAGATAGACTTGATCGTAAACACACAATTCATCGGTCTCAACAAACACACCACAAAAAGAAGGTTACATCGAATAGATCTCCACAAGAGAGGGGGAGAACTTTGTATTGAGATTCAAAGAGAGAGAAGAAGTCATCTAGCTACTAACTATGGACCCGAAGGTCTGAGGTAAACTACTCACACTTCATCGGAGAGGCTATGATGATGTAGAAGCCCTCCGTGATGACGGCCCTCTTTTGGCGGAGCTCCGGAACAGGCCCCAAGATGGGATCTCATGGTTACAGAAAGTTGTGGCGGTGGAATTAGGTTTTTGGCTCCTGTTCTGATCGTTTGGGGGTACGTAGGTATATATAGGAGGAAGGAGTATGCCGGAGGAGCACCGAGGGGCCCACGAGGCAGGGGGCGTGCCCTAGGGAGGCGCGCCCCCCACCCTCGTGACCACCTCTTTTATTCCTTGGAGCAGGGTCCAAGTCTCCTGGATCACGTTCGGTGAGAAAATCACGTTCCCGAAGGTTTTATTACGTTTGGACTCCGTTTGATATTCCGTTTCTTCGAAACACTGAAATAGGCAAAAAAACAGCAATTCTGGGCTGGGCCTCCGGTTAATAGATTAGTCCCAAAAATAATATAAAAGTGGAAAATAAAGCCCAATATACTCCAAAACAGTAGATAATGTAGCATGGAGCAATCAAAAATTATAGATACGTTGGAGACGTATCATGCATCATCCTCTCCTCTTCGGGGAAAACGAACGCAAGCTCAAGAGGTAGCACCACCGTTGATGCATTTTTCTTCCTACTGAATCTAGTGTGTTTCATGTGCAGTGCCCAATGTGCGAGTACCCTACAGGTTTTTGCGCCCTCGGCGAGACGCCACACTTGTTCCTTCTCATCCTAACACATCATTTTGAAACGCGCACGGTATGTTCCTAGAATCCTCTTTTCTATCCGGGAGGGTGGGTTTTTTTGAACATGTTGTGTTCTCATATTATTTTTCCTGCAGTGTATTATTTGCTCTGCCAGAACACATGTACTCAAGATGCTCGGCCTTGCCATAACTGAATACACTAGTTTAATGGTCACAGTGAAGACAAGCCATGGATATAAGTTCCGAGTTGGGTTCATGAACCAAGATGATCGCTGCTTTTTTATGGCCGAACTTGGATAAACTTTCTCAAGTGTTATGGACTGAAAGTTGGCGCACGAATGTTGATGGAAATAGCAGAACCTGGTCTCATCTTCACTGCGATCTTCCACCCCAACGTCGTTCCAATTGTTCATCCATGTTAGTTTTGTATCTAGTTCTTGCTTGTTGCCTCGATTACTTCTTAATCCACCTATTATGTCTAACTAATCACAAATTAACTTTAGAAGTAGCAACGAATCTCTCACGAAGATGCTACTTCTAACTAATATTTTCTTATAATTGGTGGCATGTGTAGGTTTTTTCAGAGTTAAGCAGTCTGCTCGTTTGTTACTTTGTAATAACTCGGCTGTTACTAATGGCACTGAAGTTGACTGGATTGACATCCACAAGTTCCTACACTTTATTGATCGTCTTGAGGTCCTTGTGGGGCGTTTCAATGGTGGAAGGCCACGTGGGATATGTGTGCCACTGCTGCACTCGTTGAACAGGTCCAACTGTGTCGAGAAACTTATGGTATGAGATGTTTTCTGTTATATATGTTGTTCATAAACTATTGCTTATACACAGTTTTACAGCTGTGATCTTCTTGAAATAGGAACTGCCGAGTTCTATTGTTCCTATATAGATGCCTGACCATGGTCGGGCCAGACTTGCGCTTGGTCACAACATGATGTTTATGTCGACCTACTCAATTCCCCTTGGAGGTGAAAAGATACTTATTCATGGGTGGTCTCAAATAATGAAGGCCCGTCCATCTTGGAGAATAGGACAGAAGATTATGGTCATGCTTTTCCATGGCTCTAAAGCGAATAGGATTTATTGACCACGTTGCGAGATGAAGCCGCTTTCAAAAGGTTGTGGATGCGCGGGGTGGCGCCTGGGCCTTATCCTAGGGCTTGGCGGCCTCACCCTTGGTTAACTGTAGGCAAAGTAGCACTGTTCAAGGCGTGCTTTGTACGGTTGAACCTGTATAAGTGCTCATACTGCTTTCAGCTCTAGTTGTTAAGTGCCCCTGCTGGTTTCAGTTAAGGTTGTTAAGTACTCCTACTGCTTTTACAGTCTATCGTGTTTCTTCAGTCCTGTCTTCCTCCAGCCGCCAAAACGAAACCAGCGCCGGCAAGGCCGCCTGCTTCCGCCTCCCACGGCTGGCTGCGCCTCAGCGCACGCATCGCCGCCCCCACCATCTCCAAAATCGTTAACGCCGATGTCCTCCGCGCGCTTTGGTGCGCTCGTCGCGGCGTCGCCCTCTCGCATTGTCAACATGGTCAACAAACAACAGGAAACCGCAGAAGTACGTGGAGAGGATGACAGTAGGGGCCCACCACGTCAGCATATGGAAAAATAAAATGCTTCCTCATAGTTTTTTCCTGACATCTGGGACCCACGACATTGTGAGCGTATATAGTCAATAGACAAGAGAACAACACAAGATCGGCTGACACCTGGGACGTAGCTACTCGAGCAGTATTTTTTTTGTTTGGTATTGTTGAGACGGAGTAGGGTTTGAACTGGGCTGTGGCCCGTCTAGCCCAGGCTTATATTTTATATTCACCATGTGACTAGCCTAGCTATTTTTTTCTTTGTGAAAATGAGCCTAGATTATTTTTTCTGGAGAATACCCAATCCAGGCCTACTTATTTTTCTACGCCCTGATGGGCTGCAACTCTTTCAAGACGCCTGCAAATCTTGAAAATAATATGAAATGGGTTGTAAATATAAAAACAGATGACAAATTGGCAATTACTTTATAATTTCTGAATTTTTTCATATTTTCAGATTCCTATTTCACTGGGCATTAACCTAATTTAAATATATCTTCAAAGTACTTTAAATCTGGCTCGCCATTTCGGTATTAAAAATAGTTTGGAACCCACAGAAATATGCGAAATTGGCCCTGACCAACCCAAAAAAACAACTGCAATAAATTGCATAAAAAGTTGCCATGAGCTATATATAAATTATTAAAAAAAGAGGGAGTGGTCTGACTTGTGGGCCTGTCTAGTTGACGCGTATGCAAGATTTTTTTAGTTATTATATACGTCAACAAACGATTCTAGCAGACGTAACTGTTGGATGTCAATCCAACGGCCGTCGTGTTTCTTCAATCTCTGATCTTCTTTCTCCAGCCGCCAAAGCAGTGCCGGCGGGACCGCCTACTCCCGCCTCATGTGGCCGGTTGTGCTGTCGCGTAGGCCTCAGCGCCCCTACTACTCCCAGCGCTGGCCAGGGCATCCCTCTACTCACCCACACACCCTATTATTCTGTGGCGACGGCAGCCTCACACCGCACCCGAACCGATGAACCCTCGTACTCCTCTCCATGCGAAATTCCACTGCCGCATCTTCCCCGGCTCTGCGTCGTCCCCTTCCTAGGCCTCGCCGTCGTCCACCGCCGTGGTGCTCTCAACACGGTGTGGTCAATGTGGTCAACGACCGACTTCCATCGGAAGAGTACTGTACATGGAGAGGCTGACAGCTGGGTCCACGGCAGCCGCAAGGAAGTGCCTCCTTATTACGCGGAAAATAATTATTCCTCCACCTGACAGCAGGGATCCACCGGACGGGCCACCAGTATTTCGTGAAAAAAATGTTTCCCCCTGACTGCTGGGACCCACAGGACAGGCCACTGTATTTCGTGAAAAAACGTTCCCCCCGCTATTAGCTCGGACCCACCGGAAGTGCCTCCTTATTATGCACAAAAAAATGAATACCCCCTGCTACCTGGGACCCACCTTGGTGGGAGGCTGATTTGTGGGCCTACTAAGTTGACTGGGACGGAGGCCTTTGTCAACTTTAGTCAATATATGAACGATTCTAGCTCCAGTGACCGTACGATGTCCATCCAACGGCCGTAGTGCTTCCTCAACCTCTGGTCTTCTTGCTCCAGCCACCCAAAGCAGCGCCGGTCGTGCCGCCTGCTCCTGCCGCCCGTGGCCGGCTGTGATGCCGCGGAGGCCTCACTGCCCCTACTACTCCCACCGTTGGCCAGGCCATCCCTCTACGCACCCACACCCCCTGTTATTCTGCGACGACGGCAGCCTCACACTGCAGCCGAACGAGTGAACCCTCATACTCCTCTACGCGTGGGCATCCACTGCCACGTCTTCCTCGGATCCGCGTCATCCCCTTCCTAGGCCTCACTGTCGTCGACCGCCCTGGTGCTCTCGGCGCGGCGTGGTCAACGTGGTCAAGGAATGGCTTCCATCGAACATGGACTGTACATGGAGAGACTGACAGCTGGGTCCATGGCCGCAGCAAGGAAGTGCCTCCTTATTACGCACAAAATAATTATTTCTCCACCTGACAGCGGGGACCCACCGGACGGGCCACCGTACTTCGCGAAAAAACATTTCCCCCTGACTGCTGGGACCCACCAGCTACATCTTCGCACGCAAGGAAGTGCGTCCGAAAAAAAAATGATTTGCCCCCTGACTGCTAGGACCCACCAGCTACATCTTCGCACGCAAGGAAGTGCGTTCGAAAAAAACGATTAGCCCCCCTGACTGCTGGGACCCACCAGCTACATTTTTGCACACAAGGAAGTGCGTCCCGGTAAAAAAACAAAATGATTCCCTCCTGACTGCTGGGACCCAGCAGCTACATTTTCGCACGCAAGGAAGTGCGTCCGGGCAAAAAAACAAACAAAATGATTCGCCTCCCTGACTGTTGGGACCCACCAGCTACATCTTCGCACGCAAGGAAGTGCCTGACAGTCGGGACCCATCTGGTCGAAGCGTACGTAGTGTTGTCATTCTGGTCGCGAACGTGTACATACATATATACTGGTCGATGTAGAGGCGCACACGTGTCGTAGTAGAGGCGCGTACGTGTCGTAGTAGAGGCGCGCACGTAGCATGTACATGTACGTACAGTGGCCAGGGTGCAAGAAAGAAAATACGGCCACGTACGTACATATGGGCAGGGTCTCGAACACCTACTCGCGCATACATACGGCCAGGACTCGTATACATGGTTGGGTCAGAACGGAGAAACAGCATCGTCGTCGTGTTCATGGGGAGGCAACGGAATGCGTCGTGTTCATGGGGAGGCAACGGAATGCATCGTGTTCATCGGGAGGCAACGAAATGCGTCATGTTCATCGGGAGGCAACGGAACGCGTGGGAGCCAACCGGCTGGGTCGGAACGGAATGCGTGGTCGTGTTCATCGGGAGGTCTTGGACGGAACAGGCGATGGAAACGAGGCCTGGCGTACCACAAAACAGAGGAAGTGGCCTTGTGTTCGACCGGCCATGTTCGAAACGGGATACTGTTCATCGGGAGGGGTCTGGCATACCGCAAAACGGAGGAAACGGACCTCCTACGGTCGAAACGGGGGTCCTGTTGATCGGGAGGGGTGTGGCGTACCGCAAAACGGAGGAAACAGACCTCCTACGGTCAAAACGGGGGTCCTATTGATCGGGAGGGGTGTGGCGTACCGCAAAACGGACGAAACAGACCTCCTACCACAAAACAGGGGTCCTGTTCATTGGGAGGGGTGTGGCGTACCGCAAAACGGGACTCCACGGGATACTGTTCATCTCCACCGTCGACCTCCTCCAGCCTCCACGGGCTCCTGTTCATCCAGCCTCCACCGCACGCTACTCCACCGGCTGCTGTTCAACCACCCCTCCACCGTCTACTGTTCATCTAGCCCTCCACACCATGGGGTCCTATTCAACCACCCCTCCACGGGCACCCCTCCATCGTCTACTGTTCATCCAGCCCTCCACCACACCACGGGGTCCTGTTCATCCAGAGGCAACGCCACCTCTCATTGTTCATCCACCCCCCCCCCCGCAACGCTCACCGTTCATCCCAGAGGCAGCATCGATCGGCTTCAGTTAGCAGCAGTAGCGAAGGAATCGCTCGATCGGGTTCAGTTAACATCCATCGATCGATCGCTTGGGTTCAGTAACGCGTAGCCTGTAGTGCAATCGCTCAGGTTCGGTTAATAAGAGCCCAACACCTCGCTCGGGTTCAGTTAGAGCCAATGCCTTGCACACACGCGCGTACGTGTACGAGAGAAACGCGTATCGCTCGGCCCCCGACCTCCCACCGTAATCGGGAACTCCCTGAAATTTTCCTCCCCCTCGCTTCTACCATGGTTTTTTCTGTCATGGACGGCCTAAAGAATGTCATGTAGCTGCGTCTCCGGCCCGCCCAGGACGAAAAGCCCATTTTCTGTCATGATTTTTTGTCATAGAAGTAGGAGCCCATCACATCTATGATGATACCGGGTTTTGTCACAATTATCGTCATAGAAGTGTCATATGTATGACATAATTTTTTTTCGTTCGGCCCAAAATGTCACGGATGTGTCTTTTTTTGTAGTGATAACTTTTCCATGGCTTAATCCACTGATATAAATCGGTAGTTTCATCAAAACAAGCAAACTATGCATCAAAAACAGAATGTGTCTAAAATAGAATAGTCTGTAATAATCTGAACATTCACCATACCTCTGGTACTCCAAAAATTCTACCAAAATTCAGAAAAATAAATAATTTATATAGAAAGACAGTGCAAAAAGTTTCAAAACCATTTGACGTTCCAGTAAAAAATGTAAAATCGCGCACTACAGCTAGAGTTTCTGTCCTGCACCGCACAAACCAACAAGTAATCTAAAACATCCTAAAGTCAAACCTTGGCATATTATTTTTATTTTTAAACCTTATAAAAGCACACAGGAAAAATAAATGACTCTCTAAAACTTCTGGATTATCTACCTAGCAGCGCTTTCTTTAAAGCCATTAAGCTAGGCATATAGTGCTCAAGTAATGGATCCACCCGGATCCTAAGGTATATCAAAGCCAATTTTAATTAACAATGATTTGTAATTTAGTAGTGAGCACAAAGTAACATATATCATGTAATGACGAAGTCTAACTCTCTTCCTATGCATCGGCATGTCATAAAAGAACAATTCATGCACACAAAGTAAAGGCCAATGCATAGCATAAACAGTTTCTTGCAATTTTATCATATTGGAAACATAAAGAGGTGGAGATGTAGTTCCTCTCTCATAATAATTGCAAGTAGGAGCAGCAAGCACATGCATATTATAGTCACCAAAATTATCATGTGCAACAGTAAAAGGCAACCCATCAATATAATCCTTAATAAGTGCAAACTTCTCCGATATAGTGTAGCTGGGAGAATTCAAAAAGATAATAGGACTATCATGCGTGGGTGCAATAGCAACAATTTCATGTTTAACATAAGGAACTATAGCAAGTTTATCTCCATAAGCATAATTCATATTGGCATCTTGGCCACAAGCATAGCAAGCATCATCAAAAAGGGATATTTCAAGAGAATCAACAGGATCATAACAATCATCATAGCAATCATCCTTCGGTAAGCACGAAGGAAAATTAAACAATGTATGAGTTGAAGAGGTACTCTCATTAGAAGGTGGGCACGGGTGATCAATCCGCTCTTCCTCCTTTTGTTCTTCGATCTCCTCCTCATCTTTTTCGTCCAATGAGCTGACAATGTCATTAATTTCTTCTTCCATAGACTCCTGCAAAATATTAGTCTCTTCTTGGACAGTGGAGGAGTCCTCAATATATGGTTTAACATAGGCGTTAGAAGCATAATTATCATAAAAATATTTAAGTATGGCAAAATTTTCAAATTTGTAAAGAGTAGCATCATACTTTTCAGTCAAAGAAGCAATTTCATAAGCACCCTTAAAAACAACAAATTCTTCAATTTGTTGAACATCATAGTAATTATAAACACCCTTAGCATACGAAGATACGATTCCATTATCTCTAAACTCACATTGGTAGGGAAGGTGTTTCTTAGGGTTTTCAGAACAACAAGTAACATCATAAATTTCACATAAATTCCAAGCATAGCACTGCAAACGATGAATTTGGTCTAGTAAAAGTTCCCCTTTTTGAGATAAGCAGTGTCGCACATAACAAGCATGCTCATCTAAAGATTTTCCCTCAACTAAGCTAGTTGGGGTTTCAGCACGAGCACAAAGGGATCGAAGATGATCCAAGTAAAAAGCTTTAGGAGTTTGATAGATTTTGAATGGTTCGCCATTGGTGTAGTAGGTACAACTACATTTTTTGGTATTTTGTGTTTCCTACCCATAACTAAAGATAGAAAACAACTTAGAACAGCAAATAAAAATTACTTAGTGATAAAGCAAACAAGCACACATGAGAATATTCACCCCACGCTATTGCTCCCCGGCAACGGCGCCAAAAAAAGGTCTTGATAACCCACAAGTATAGGGGATCAATTGTAGCCTCTTTCGATAAGTAAGAGTGTCTAACCCAACGAGGAGCTAAAGGCAGAACAAATATTCCCTCAAGTTCTATCGACCACCGATACAACTCTACGCACGCTTAATGTTTGCTTTACCTAGAACAAGTATGAAACTAGAAGTGCTTTTTAGGTGTTTTTGGATAGGTTTGCAAGAATATAAAGTGCATGTAAATAAAAGGTAGGGGCTGTTTAGGTAAAGAAGTAATAACGTTAGTATAGAGAGTGTGGAAAAGTGGTGGTAGGAGTTGCGAAATTATCCCTAAGCAATTGACTACTTTACTAGACCGATATCAAGTTTTATGTGGGAGAGGCCACTGGTAGCATGTCATCCCTGACTTGGAATTCTATGCACTTATGATTGGAACTATTAGCAAGCATCCGCAACTACTAACGCTCATTAAGGTAAAACCCAACCATAGCATTAAGATATATTGGCCCCCCTTCAATCCCGTATGCATCAATTTCTATGCTAGGTTGAAGCTTCTGTCACTCTTGCCCTCCAATACATAGTTCTATCAACATACAATTAACCCTATGGTGTGACCCACGCGCACGCTCAGATGATGGGAACCAAAGTACAGCAACATAACCACAAGCAAATTAAACCAATCATAGCAATTCATCAACCACCGATAGGACAACAAAAATCTACTCAGACATCATAGGATGGCAACACATCATTGGATAATAATATGAAGCATAAAGCACCATGTTCAAGTAGAGGGTACATTGGGTTGCGGGAGAGTGGACCGCTATAGATAGAGGGGGGAAGGTGATGGAGATGTTGGTGAAGATGGCGGAGGTGTTGGTGTAGATTGCGGTGATGATGATGATGGCCCCCGACGGCGTTCCGGCGCCACCGGGAGAGAGGGGGAGAGAGCCCCCCTTCTTTTTCTTCCTTGACCTTCTCCCTAGATGGGAGAAGGGTTTCCCCTCTGGTCCATGGCCTCCATGGCGGCGGAGGGGCGAGAGCCCCCCCCCCCCCGAGATTGGATCTGTCTCTCTGTCTCTCTCTGTTTCTGCGTTCTCAGATTCTACCCTTTCACTGTTTCTTATATTCCTGGAGATCCATAACTCTGATTGGGCTGAAACTTTAAGACGATCTCTATACGGATATTATATTTCTTGCAAAGAAAGAAGGGCATCAACCGCCTTATGGGGTGGCCACGAGGGCCTAGGACATGCCTAACCTCCTCGGGCGCGCCCCCCTGCCTCGTGGCCCCCTCGGGCATCGTCTCACGTTGATTTTTCTTCCCAAAAATCACATATATTTCAAAAAAATCTCCGTCAGTTTTTATCCCATTTGGACTCCGTTTGATATGGATTTACTGCGAAACAAAAAATATGCAACAAACAGGAACTAGCACTGGGCACTGGATCAATATGTTAGTCCCCAAAATAGTATAAAAAGTTGCCAAAAGTATATGAAAGTTCTATAATATTGGCATGGAACAATCAAAAATTATAGATACGACAGAGATGTATCATTCTCTGGCCGGGGCGCCGCTTGATGGCCGCTCGGCTACTACGCATGAGAGTCCCAGTGGAGGCCAGACCTGGTGTACGGCCAGTCGCCAGACACTTATTTTGGTCTCGATTTGACTGTGAATAGTATAGTTCAAGGCAGCAGCCGTAATCTAAAAATGACAGTTTATATTGAATAGATCTAACAGAAAAAATATCACCTAATCATCCCATCAATTCGTGACGATCACCCAGTAGGCTCTCAATGAAAGCACCAATGTCGGTTCAATATCCGGCATATCTCGTAGTAGGGGTCCTAAGCTAGGCGTCTTGGAGCGATGGTAACATGGACACAGGATTTTACCCAGGTTCGGACCCTCTTGATGGAGGTAAAACCCTACGTCCTGCTTTTGATTGTATTCATATGGGGTGTAGTACAGAGTACATGTATCTACCACGAGATTGTAGTAATGAATATGAGATTGTCTATTGACTAGCCTGGCCTCGATTTATATAACATACCAGAGGCCTAGGGTTTAGGAGAGTCCTCGTCTTGTGCGCCAAGTCTCGTGGGATCTTCCTTGTATGTGGCATGGGCTGCCCGAAGTGGCCCATGAGTGAACCACCATGGGGGGTCCTCGGCCCAATCCAGCTGGTCAGGAGACGACGTGGTGAGTACCCCCTAGTCCAGGACACCATCATTCATCATCCTCATTGGTACCTCTCCGATGATGCGTGAGTAGTTTAGTGTAGACCTACGGGGCCGTAGTTAGTAGCTAGATGGCTTCCTCTCTCTCTCTTGATTCTCAATACAATGGTCTCTTGGAGATCCATATGATGTAACTCTTTTTGCGGTGTGTTTGTTGGGATCCGATGAACTTTAAGTTTATGATTAGATCTATGTTTTTATCCATGAAAGTTATTTGAGTCTTTTGATCTCTTATATTCATGATTACTTATAGCCTCGTATTTCTTCTTTGAATCTTTGATTTAGTTAGGCCGACTAGATCAATTTTTCTTGCCATGGGAATATGTGCTTTGTGATGGGTTCGATCTTATGGTGCTAAATCCCAGTGACAGAAAGGGAAATGACACGTATGTATCGTTGCTATTAAGGATAACAATATGGGGTCTATTCCTACATGAATAGATCTTGTCTACATCATGCCATCTTTTTATTGCATTACTCCGTTTCTCCATGAACTTAATACACTAGATGCATGCTGGATAGCGGTCGATGTGTGGAGTAATAGTAGTAGATGCAGGCAAGAGTCGGTCTACTAATCTTGGACGTGATGCCTATATAATGATCATTGCCTGGATATCGTCATGATTATTTAAAGTTCTATCAAACTTAAGGTTTATATATACCTGACTCATTACCTTCGCCGAGTTCCCAATCTTCAGAGTTGCGTTTAATTCTTTCCAATAACTCCCGTTTGAATTCAATAGTCTTCTTCATAAAAGAACCAGTGCAAGAGGTATTGAGCATGGATCGATCATTACGAGAAAGTCGAGCATAAAAATTCCGAATAATAATTTCTCTTGAGAGCTCATGGTTGGGGCATGAATATAACATTGACTTAATCCTCCCCCAAGCTTAAGCGATACTTTCTCCTTCACGAGTCCAAAAATTATATGTATATATAATTCCGATCACAATGAACCAGATGCATAGTATAAAACTTCCGATGAAATTCCAATTTCAATCGGTTGAAGTTCCAAGATCCAATATGATCACATAGCATATACCAAGTCAATGCCTTTCCCTTCAAAGATAAAGGGAAGACCTTCTTCTTGACAGCATCCTCGGGCAAACCTGCAAGCTTAAATAATCCACAAACTCCACCTAAATAGATTAGATGCATATCAGGATGTAATGTTCCATCTCCTGCATAGGGATTAGCCAGCAGTTTCTCTATCATACCCGGAGGAATTTTATAATAAATATTTTCGGTAGGCACAGTAGGTTGAGGAGCAACTCTTTGTTCTTCCGGTCGGGGTGAAGATACCCCGAACAAACCCCTCAAAGGATTATTTTCCATAGCGACAAGTGACAGTAAATTTCAGCACGTAATATAAAATGTTTCCTTACCAAATTCCACTCATCAAAGGTGCTTCACTCCCCGGCAATGGCGCCAGAAAAGAGTCTTGATGACCCACAATTATAGGGGATCTATTGTAGTCCTTTCGATAAGTAAGAGTGTCGAACCCAACGAGGAGCAGAAGGAAATGACAAGCAACCCACAAGTACCAATCTGAGGTTCTAAGACAAAGATCAGATATGAGAGATGAACTAGGGTTTGAGAGGAGATGGTGCTGGTGAAGATGTTGATGGAGATTGACCCCCTCTCGATGAGAGGATCGTTGGTGATGACGATGACTTCGATTTTCCCCTCCCGGAGGGAAGTTTTCCCGGCAGAACAGCTCCGCTGGAGCCCTAGATTGGTTCTGCCCAGGTTTCGCCTCGAGACAGCGGCGCTTTGTCCCGAAAGCTTCCTCTTGATTTTTTCCAGATCAAAACACATCATATAGCAGAAGATGAGGACCGGAGGCCTGCTAGGGGGCCCACAAGGCAAGGGACGCACCTAGGGGGTAGGGCGCGCCCCCACCCTTGTGGCTTCCTGGTGGGGTCCCTCTGGTACTTTCTTCACCCAATGTTTTTTATATATTACAAAATAATTCTCCGTAAATTTTTAGGACTTTTGGAGTTGTGCAGAATAGGTCTCTCGGATTTGTTCATTTTCCAGTCCAGAATTCCAGCTGCCGGCATTCTCCCTCTTCATATAAACCTTGTGAAATAAGAGAGAAAAGGTATAAATATTATGCTATAATGTATAATAACAACCCATAATGCAATAAATATCAATATAAAAGCATGATGCAAAATGAATGTACCATGCGCCACCGCCGTGGGATGTCACCGAAGCCTAATGAGGATGAGCGGCTCCTTGCTTGGGTCTACCGCCGGTCGCTCACAATGGCGGAGACGAACACTCGTCACCTATGGCGGAAGGACACAAAATTGCTTTGGCTTGCCACAGAGGAGTCGGAGCGTGAGGCGAAGGAGGCGGCTCGGCTCGCCAAGTTGAAGCGGCAGCGGGACCAGGTCGTCCTCCAGATGAAGGGGTTGAGCATCCTCTTCGATTCCGACGACGGCGACGATTACAACTCCACCTCCTCCTCCAACGACTAAGATCCTCCACAGCCGCGGACACCTACAACTATGCCGGCGACCGGAAGGGGAAAGGCCCGACGAGGAAGTGATGAAGACGCTCCTGCTCCTATGTTTATTGTCGTTTTTTAGCTGTTGAAGTTAAGAACTTGTCTGACGATGAACTCCGATGTTTTTAGATGATGTATAGTTCATTTATGTGCATTTAGTTGTCTGTTTGATGCCGATTTCGTTGTGCGTTGTCTGATCACGTAGAGTAACTCTTACGTTACATGTGTAGTATGTATATAGGGTGCGAGATATGAGATATGCGGGTGTGGAAAGAAAAAAAATTTAAGGCATGACCGGTCCGTGCTGACGAACGCGTCCGGGTGTTTGAGGGGTTGGAATGCTGTCCGCGGCTGTAGATGATGTATACCGTGAAACAGGCTATCGTTTTGCTTGATAGGTAAAAAACAATAATGTTACACGTACAGGATTATATACAGGCTTTTACAGGTTGACTTGAAAACAATGTGACGTAGAAGTTTGTGATTGAATTTTAGTTGCCAAAGCAGGCCCCACCCCCTAAGAATCAGGGGGTAGTGTTTAGTTTGTTGGAAAGGTCCCCGTAAGGGCCGGTAGGTGCCTGTACGTTTAGCATCTATATCTATACCAATATAAAAAGACCCAAACGGGCAGATCTAATTAATCTCGGCCATCAAATCATGTGAATCCAACGACCTAAACTGCTTCAATGTCGAGTGTTCAACACGTTTAGCGTGCAGTTAATTTCATGCCAAAAATAGTGCTAATTACATAGTAACACGCAAAAAATATCCTATTTAATATCCGCATGCACTTAATATATTTTCAAATTAACATGCAATGCACGTACCCATTGACTAGTTTTTGAAAAATAAAAACAAAGCGAGAAAATATATAGCAGAGGGAAAAAAAATCTTATCGGCTGGTTGTTCCCACGCCACACGTCACCGGTGCCGCAGCCTTGCGGGACTCTTCCTCCCTTCCCGTCTGACCCGGCGTCCCCTCCCCGACTACAAAATCCCCGCCCCCCTCTCCTCTCCCGTCCACCAAACAAATCCAATCCCCTCTCCGCGATCTCACCGAGAAAATCCTCGACCGATCGGAAGACAAGCGCCCCTCACGCTCCTTCAAGGTACGCGAGTTTCCGATCCCTCCGCCTTTCGATTCCGCTCGCTCTATGTTCTAGTATTGGGTAGATCTGCGGGCTGGAGACCTATTATCTGTTGATCGATTTCTGTTGATTCGATCATGCGTCGAATCATCGAGTAGATCCGCCGGTTGTTGTTGATTCGGTCCGTCTAGATGTGTGTAGCTGCGGTTGATTCCGCTCGTTTGTTGCCAAGTTTGCGTGTCGTGTTCTTGTAGAACTAAGGTGATTCTGCTCGTCTGTTATTAAATCCCCACCGCGATTATGTATGGATTATCCAGTAGATCTGCCGACCGTCGTTGGTTCGGTCCATCTAGGCTTGTGTAGCCGGTTGGTTCCGTACGATTGTTGCCAAGTTTATGCTGGGTTCTTGTAGGTTGTTGGTTCTGGATTTGTTTACCAGCTTATTCATTGTTCAGCCTCGTAGTTGCCTGTCGGTTCTACTCTGAAATTCGTGATATTGTTATTGTTGATTCTTCTACACTTTTCTAGATTGTTGTGCCCAACTTGAGCATAGATCTGCTAGAATTTAGATTAATCGTCCTTCTCACCAGGCTAAGAAAGATTGTATTGATATATCGGATTTTTGCTAGTGTAGTCTGTTTGTTCAACTTTATATTGAGATGTTTGTTGATTTGTAGCTAGGATTTCATCTCTCTCTGTACTTTTTTGTTAATGTCCTCATGTTTCCTTTTAACTGCTCCTTACTCTGGGTTTATTTTACTTTGTATTTACAGATGCAGATCTTCGTGAAGACCCTCACCGGCAAGACCATCACCCTTGAGGTCGAGTCGTCTGACACGATCGACAATGTGAAGGCCAAGATCCAGGACAAGGAGGGAATCCCCCCGGACCAGCAGCGCCTCATCTTTGCCGGCAAGCAGCTCGAGGATGGCCGCACCCTGGCTGACTACAACATCCAGAAGGAGTCCACCCTCCACCTGGTGCTCCGCCTCCGTGGAGGCATGCAGATCTTTGTCAAGACCCTCACTGGCAAGACCATCACGCTGGAGGTGGAGTCCTCGGACACCATCGACAATGTGAAGGCCAAGATCCAGGACAAGGAGGGCATCCCCCCGGACCAGCAGCGCCTCATCTTTGCCGGCAAGCAGCTGGAGGATGGCCGCACCCTGGCTGACTATAACATCCAGAAAGAGTCTACCCTCCACCTGGTGCTCAGGCTCCGTGGAGGCATGCAGATTTTCGTCAAGACCCTCACCGGCAAGACCATCACCTTGGAGGTGGAGTCCTCGGACACCATCGACAATGTGAAGGCAAAGATCCAGGATAAGGAGGGCATCCCTCCGGACCAGCAGCGCCTCATCTTCGCCGGCAAGCAGCTCGAGGATGGCCGCACCCTGGCAGACTATAACATCCAGAAGGAGTCCACCCTCCACCTGGTGCTCAGGCTTCGTGGAGGCATGCAGATTTTCGTCAAGACGCTCACCGGCAAGACCATCACCCTGGAGGTGGAGTCCTCGGACACCATTGACAATGTGAAGGCGAAGATCCAGGACAAGGAGGGCATTCCCCCGGACCAGCAGCGTCTGATCTTTGCCGGCAAGCAGCTTGAGGATGGCCGCACCCTGGCAGACTACAACATCCAGAAGGAGTCTACCCTTCACCTGGTGCTCCGCCTGCGTGGTGGCCAGTAAGTGCCTGCTCATGGCGCTGCTTCTGTCTCGTCGGTGTACTCAATGGTGTTTTCAGTTTCTGTTTTGGTCGTCTTTCTATCTCTGTTATGTTTGGTTGTGCTTACATACTTAATGATGTGAGTGGCTTTGGAGGTTGGATGATTAATAAGTGAACCCTTAATATCGTGTGTAATTGTGTTGTTCCTGCCATACTTGTGTTGCTATTTGTCGGCAGATTCTTGCATTGAACTGGTCATGAAGTATTGAGGAAATTCTTGAAATGTGGTCTTCTCAAGGATCTTCTCATGCTCTCTCAAATGTGGCCTTCTCATGGATCTTCTCTTCTGATCCTGTGCATCGGTTTGTAGTTCCTCTGTCGATTTACTTAGGGATCGAATCATGTCCAATGGCCATTGGAATTTTATCTATCCTTCTATTTTTCATGATGGAAGGGGAGACTTGGCGCAGTGGTAAAGCTGCTGCTTTGTGACCATGAGGTCACGGGTAAGTCTTGGAAACAGCCTCTTACAGAAATATAGGGAAAGACTGCGTACTATAGACCCAAAATGGTCGGACCTTTCTTCGGACCCTGCGCAAGCGGGAGCTACATGCATCGGATTGCCCTTTTATTTTTCATGATAATTCAGATTTGTTGGCGAAAAAGCGAAGAAATAGGTTGTCATTCCATTACAATATCATCAAGAACAATAGAAAGAATTAATATTCTGTTTTGGGATTTGGATTTCGATTAAAATCCTCCTTATGGATGTTTTACGTAGAAATACTATTTTTGCTTATTTTGACGATCTTGATATAGAAAAGATAAAAACGGTTCAGGAATTGTTAAATTTATATATAGGACCCTACTCTACTATTTTTGCTTATTTTGACGATCCCTGATACAGAAAAAATAAAAAAGGGTTCAGAAATTGTTAAATTTAAATATAGGACCCTAGAAGAAGAATACAGGACCTAAGAGGACGAATATGAATATAAAACCCTAGAAGAATCTAAATATGGAATTCTAGAAGACGAATACGAATATGTAACTGAGCCTTTTCCATTTTATCAAATCCTATAATTTTCTTTGTTTTCCTGTGCGTCTGATGATGCATAAGCTTGTTTGGACAAATAAATACGTATTTTTATGTAGAAATACTATATTTTTTCTTTTTTTGACGATCCTTGATACAGAAAAGATAAAAAAGGTTCAGAAATTGTTAAATTTAGATATAGGACCCTAGAAGAAGAACTTGAGCGGAAGACTCAGAAGACGAATATAGGACCCGAGAGGGCGAATATGAATATAAAACCCTAAAAGAATATAAATATGGAATCCTAGAAGATGAATACGAATATGAAAGCTTTGAACTGTCACATAACTGAGCCTTTCCCATTTTTTTATACCAAATCCTACATTTTTTTCTTTGTTTATCTGCGCGTCTGATGATATATATATACAAAAAGAGGGCTACTGTTTTCTTGGGAGGGGATATATAGGGCCGAGGTCGACCGCCAGCCCAACGAACTCATCCAAAGCAAAGGTACAGCACAGGGGTATCTGTGCTTATGTTATCATCAAGGCCAAAAAGCACAGGGAAACAAGCCTTTCTTTCTTGCCCGGCCCGCGCGTCGAGGCAAGAGGGACCGCGTAGGTTTATTCACGCGCACCTAGACGGTGCTGGTCATTACGCTGGCTATTGAGAATCTAGTTTCTTGGTCGAAGTAAAGAAGAATTGTCACCCTCCGGTGATTGCTCCGCTGGCGGACCGCGACGGTATATAAGCTGGTCGGGTTTCACGCAAGTAAGCGAGGTGGGACTAATGAAATGGAATTTTTTTTTTGAGTGCTGGACTAATGAAATGGATGGGGGTGGTGATGCCAGCGCTTGTGACTGAGTCTCCGTGTGGTGGGCTTGGCTATCAGCGGGTGGATGGGCCTCCTGGTCTATAGCTGGTGATAGCCGGTCAGCACCTGGCAAAAGGCCTACGAAGCTCACATGATCAAATTTCACTTATTTGTTTTTTCCTTTTGCAAGGAAAATTTAGTTGGTTGATAAAAGGCTATCTTGCAAAACTTAGCAGGAAACATGATTGTTTGCGACGAAAATAACAGTTCTGCTGATACAATATGTCAATCTGGCAGCTTACCTTACTGCCATTGCCTCCAAAATGGCGAATTACTACATCTCTGTACACCACCCCCCTCCCCCCCTCCAAAAAAATGCCTAGTTTTTAAGAGAAAATGGCGAAAGAATAGTTCGCTTTGTGCTCACCATGCAGCTGTGTAAAAAAAAAATGCCCAGTGTAGGATGGAGTATCCACATTTTGGTGTGCCATCCGGCTCACTGGTAGGGAGTGCCGTGCAGACGAGGGCGGAGATTCTGACTGTTTGAGGCTTGTTTAGAATCAGCGACATCTCATAGATTTGATTTATCCTTTCAAATTTTTTTATTTCGGGGACACTTAGACATTTGAATCCTTTGCATTATACTCCCTCTGTCCCAAAATTCTTGTCTTAGATTTGTCTAGATAAGGATGTATCAAAGGACAGAGGGAGTACATAATAAACAATTTCTGTATATGCCTTAATCCAGTGTTCATACCCAGGAGTAAAATATTTTTTCAAAAAAAAAAGGCTCAAGAAGAGTCCGGCTTTGTATTAACGAAGTCATCAACTAGTCAGGAATTACATCAACCAATGACCAACAACAAGCAAGAAAAAAATGTCATCTAAATATGCGGATAAACCAGGATTGTTCATCATTATTCACAAATTAAACGGTTGGTAGTGCACCCTTTAAAGAGGGTTTGACACACAATGAACTCCTAGAGCGGCGGTTGATGTCCTGGTGTGCTTGTCTTATGGGGTCCTAACACGACAACTTTCTGACTGTCTACGACAATAGGGTTTGTCCGGAGTAAGGGGCGATGGCGGCGGCGCACCTTCGGTTCGCTCCAGTGCTTGTAGTCGTCGCTGGGTGGTCCATGGATCTAAATATTTTTTTTACTCTGATGTGCTTTGTACTACCTTGATAGTTGATGAATAGATTGGAAATTTTTGTCGTAAAAATAAATTAAAATTCCTATGTCCATCTTCTAGCAGAACAACGAGATTGAGTCTGTAAAGCCTCGTGAATCCTACACTTATGAGCCTGTCTATCTTGTTTTAAAAAAAAACTGTACCCTACTGCTTGAACTTCTGTACATTTCGGCCACATGATTTGTTCCTATAACATGGACTTTTGACAGGTGTAGACAGACCCAGAACCTCTACGGTGGGAGGCTGTTTATGTTCTCATGGTGTCAGCTGTTTGAATTCAATCGCAGAATCGAGTGCACATTTCGGAGCAGTATCATGCAAATGTTTGCAATTGCTACATGCTACAGTGTTAACAGTTTTCAACAACAGAAGTTCTTTTTACAATGGGTAACACAACTTATCATAGGAAAAGCTATCTCCGAAAGTAACCTCCATTAGCATCAAAGTAGCATCCTTAAAAAATGAAGGCATGCTCTGTTTGTGCGATTAATTGCGTTGCCTGAAATTATATTGTACTCCCTCCGATTCAAAATAAGTATCACAACTTTGAACCAAGGTTAGTACTCCCCTCAATCCAAAATAAATCTCGCATCTTTGAACTAAGGTTGGAGTAGCACCTTTGAAGTTCAGATCAACATCCAACCATTCCTGTCCCTAGCTCACTTTTTATATAAACTAAAGAGTAGAAATTGTATTGCGTTTGTTGAAGTTGCACACTTTCAACACTACAAATTTAGGCCAAGTGAAATGCAATTCGAGGAGGTTTCCCTTAGCACTAGCAAACATTTCGTTGAAAAATCCTGAACATTTTTTAACTGGCAAATAATTTTTTTAAACGGCAAGCATTTTTTAGAACACTTTTTAAAATTTATGAACAAATTTTGGTAATAGGAGAATTTTTAAAATTACGATCAATTTTTGAGAACGTGACATTTTTTGGAATTCCAGAACATTTTTCGATAATGCGAGCATTTTTAAAATTTATGCACAAATTTTGAAAATAAGAGCATTTTTGAAATTTCAAACTTTTTTATAAAAGGACAAACATTTTTTGAATTGCGAACAAATTTCTAAAACTAAGCCATTTACAAAATTTCTGAAAATTTAAAAAAACCTGAAATTTTTGAAAAATAAAAAACAAAGAAAATAAAAAAACATGAAATCAAATAATCGATCATGAACCATCTAGAAGTCCCCAAAATGGGTGGAACCTTTTAGAGGGTTCTGAAAACCGGTTCTTACAACACAGTTCGATTAGTCGCTAGCCTATGATAAATAGCGGCAATCTGCCACAGAATGGTGCAAATAGGGTTTTCCTAGGAGGGGCCGCCCTCTCATGGAGATTAAAGAGAGAAATTAGGCAAGATTGTTTCCTTGGTGCATCGATGATTGTGTGGGAAGGGGTGATGGACTCAAACATGTTGGAGACTTATGCTTGCAAGGAAGGCCTAGTGCTTGGAGAAGATCTTCTATTGAGCAAGGTGACAATTGCTTCTGACTGACGGAGGGTGATTCGATTCTAAAAAAAACTAAGAGTGATTCAAGATCTACACGCCTCGAAGCAACTGGGAGACAATTGCATTTTTTAGACAATGCATGAATTGATCCCGAAGGAGATCTTTACTCGCTTGACTTCTTTTCTGGCCTATGAATTTGGCCATGAGCAGCGCACTTGTAATCTGGAGGCTCCTCATAGACTTGCCTATGGCGGCTACTTTAGATCCTTGACGCCATATTTGGCTATCCAATCCCAGTTTAGCTACACATCAGTCAGCTGATTCGAATTCAGCGTCAGTTGATTTTTGAATGAAGGAAGGAGAAGGGAGGACCTCGCTGGAGAGAAGGAAGGAGCTCGCCATCATCACCCCAGTATCTATCTTAGGGTTCAGGATGGGGGCGGTGGTGGACGGCGGTGGTGGGGGCAGTGGTGTGGGATTAGCCGGAGAAAAAGCTCAGCGCAGGCAACCCTAGAGGGATGGCCAGGGCGGCGGGGGCCAGCGTTTAGGCCGGTGGTGGCTGGCGGCTCAAGGAAGGAGATGCATGAAGAAGTTGAAGAAAAACCATTGATTTTGCATTCAGCGGTTCACAGAATCAATTGATCTCAAACGAAATTTTCAGCTGACTGATTTCTAGCCACACCCGTCCAATCCTCCTCAAAATCTTTGTATCTCTTAAATTTTGCTATATGAAATAAAGGTCGTTCACCCGCAAAAAAAAAATTAAAGGTCGTTGTATTTTTGTTCACGATCAATTGATCTCAAATGTTTGTTCACGATCAATTTTTGAGAACGTGAACATTTTTTCAAATTCCAGAACATTTTTCGATAATGCGAGTATTTCTTAAATTTATGCATAAATTTTGAAAATAAGAGCATTTTTGAAATTT
The DNA here is from genome assembly GCF_018294505.1 of Triticum aestivum. Classification (NCBI taxonomy): domain Eukaryota; kingdom Viridiplantae; phylum Streptophyta; class Magnoliopsida; order Poales; family Poaceae; genus Triticum; species Triticum aestivum. The sequence continues at coordinate 58,762,649 of NC_057809.1, read as the reverse complement.
CGAACTTTTTTATAAAAGAACAAACATTTTTTGAATTGTGAACAAATTTCTAAAACTAAGCCATTTTTGAAATTTCTGAAAATTTTAAAAAACCTGAAATTTTTGAAAAATAGAAAACAAAGAAATAAAAAAACATGAAATCAAATAATCGATCATGAACCATCTAGAAGTCCCCAAAACGGGTGGAACCTTTTAGAGGGTTCTGAAAACCGGTTCTTACAACACAGTTCGATCAGTCGCTAGCCTATGCGTAATAGCGGCAATCTGCCAAAGAATTGTGCAAATAGGGTTTTCCTAGGAGGGCCGCCCTCTCATGGAGATTAAAGAGCGAAATTAGGCAAGACTGTTTCCTTGGTGCATCGATGATTGTGTGCGAAGGGGTGATGGACTCAAACATGTTGGAGACTTATGCTTGCAAGGAAGGCCTAGTGCTTGGAGAAGATCTTCTATCGAGCAAGGTGACAATTGCTTCTGACTGACGGAGAGTGATTCGATTCTCAAAAAAAAACTAAGAGTGATTCAAAGATCTACACACCTCGAAGCAATTGGGAGACAATTGCATTTTTTTAGACAATGCATGAATTGATCCCGAAGGAGATCTTTACTCGCTTGACTTCTTTTCTGGCCTGTGAATTTGGCCATGAGCAGCGCACTTGTAATGTGGAGCCTCCTCATAGACTTGCCTATGGCGGCTACTTTAGATCCTTGACGCCATATTTGGCTATCCAATCCCAGTTTAGCTACACATCAGTCAGCTGATTCGAATTCAGCGTCAGTTGATTTTTGAATGAAGGAAGGAGAAGGGAGGACCTCGCCGGAGAGAAGGAAGGAGCTCGCCATCATCACCCCCGTATCTATCTTAGGGTTCAGGAGGGGGGCGGTGGTGGGGGCAGTGGTGTGGGATTAGCCGGAGAAAAAGCTCAGCGCAGGCAACCCTAGAGGGATGGCCAGGGCGGCGGGGGCCAGCGTTTAGGCCGGTGGTGGCTCTGGCGGCTCAAGGAAGGAGATGCATCAAGAAGTTGAAGAAAAACCATTGATTTTGCATCCAACGGTTCACATAATCAATTGATCTCAAACGAAATCTCTTGAATTTTGCTATATGAAATAAAGGTCGTTCACCCGCAAAAAAAAATTAAAGGTCGTTGTATATCCCCCCCCCCCCCCCAAAAAAAAGCTAATCATCAGAACCGAAGGCCAATATGAATATGAACAAGGTGAAAAGGTGTTTTTATTCTATTCTCTTCAAAGCAAATGATTCGTATAATCTTTGGGGAAAACAAATCCTTTATCAGTGCGTGTAGCCATCGAATAATGAATCCACATCCACTAGTTTTCCACAAGGTCCTAGAGGATGGATGGCATCCATACACAGTAATAATCCGTTCATGTACCCATGCTGTCATGCATCTATAAATAGGCAAGGCAAGTAGCCCAAGGTTACATATCATCAACAAAGCTAGAAGAAGAAGAAGAAAGAATCTGACAAATTAAGCTAGGCAGCATGTCGATGATCTCCAGCATGCTGGGCCGGAAGCAGCCGCCGCCGCAGCCCCAGCCGCAGCAGCACGCGGCGGCCCACAAGGCCAACGGCCACGGCGGCGGCGGGGACGAGGTCGTGGAGCCGGTGAGCATCGACATCCTGGAGCCGTTCATGGAGGCCATCTCACTGACTGCGTTCGGCGGCGGCGGCGGCTGCCGGCCGGCGCTGGGCCTGCCGTTCTCGACGGCGAGCATGGACTGGAAGGAGACGCCGACGGCGCACGTGTTCATGGCGGACGTGCCGGGCCTGCGGCGGGAGGAGGTGAAGGTGGAGGTGGAGCAGGAGCGGGTGCTCCGGATCAGCGGGCAGCGCGCGCGCGCCGCCGAGGACAAGGGCGACCGGTGGCACCGCGTGGAGCGGAGCGCCGAGAAGTTCGTGCGCACCGTGCGCCTGCCGCCCAACGCCGACGTCGACGGCGGCAGCGTCCACGCCTCGCTCGACAACGGCGTGCTCACCATCACCATCCCCAAGGACGACGGCAAGAAGGCCTACGGCAGGATCATCCCCATCACCAACTAATGACCAGCCACGTGCATGCACCATCAACTCAATCAATACTGCGTACTATATGTATCACCACTGCTTAATTATACTTTACTAAAGAGAACCGTAAGACGCCGGAGATAAGCCCGGCCGCGTATGTATGTGCTCAGCTGGAATTCCGGAAGATTTCCGTCAATTATACCATAGGCACACTCAATCCCGGCGTCTGCAAGTTGATGCATACAACCATCCCACTCTCTAGTGGGTTATAGGCTATACAACTGAGATATGAGATATGACTCCAATAACCAAATGTATATGTAGCAGCAGCTGTGAAAACATATCTATATATTTGTGTTGGGTTATTAATCCGAAAAAGGGTTTCCCCGCTTTATATATTATATAAAAAGAGTACATCCAAAGCATCGATACAAACGCACACCACACAAACCCAAGGCGAGGTACAAGGAAACCATGCAACGAAACACACCCTCAACGACAACCAAGCACCTACAAGATGTGCAAAAAAGGGTCCGCTTAGCATCGACGGAGACCGCCAAGAGCAATCGTCCGAGAGGGTGTGTGACGAACCACGCCGGACCGAGGGACGATGCCTTCAAGAAGGGTACGACCACAGAATGTCGCCTCCTTTTGATCCGAAGATCAAATTTTCACCTGGAGCGAGACGAAGGAGAGGGAGGACCACGACATAGCCTACAAGGAGGAACATAACATCCGCGAATGCCGCCACCGTCGGCCGGTGCATGAACTGGACAGGTGATGAACCCAGTGCTTCAATCCCTTCGTCGCATCCCCGATCCGCCAACCACTCGCAGCCATGACTGCGCGCCCGCAACCAAGACGCGCAGTTCGCCCACGACATACGCGCCTCCCACCGCCAGGACCGCCGCACTGCCACCAGACCACCGCGACAGCCACCAAAGAGCACAACTTTGACCAAATCTATGCCCCCAACCGACTCCGAAGTCACCGACGGACACCTTGCCACGAGAGGAACCATGGCCATATGCCGGTCCAGGGAAAGGGGGAGGTGACGCAGCAGCCCAAGGCCAAGATCGGCGACGGGGCACACGGAAGCGCCCCCGTCCACCAGCCAGCCCCCCCCCCCCGAAACCACGTTCGCCCCCGAAACCACAGGCTCGGACCAGCCGGAGCGCACCGGCCGCTGCTGCACACCGAAGAAGGTGAAGGGGAACCAGATCGTGCGCTGTCGCGCCTAAGGGAAGCCAGCAAGGGGTCTTCCCGTGCTGAGCACCACCATTCCGCCGCAAAGGGCCTTCCTGAACGGGGACGCCCACCGCCACCGCTGCTGCGCCCCCCTCCCCCACCAGGGCCACCGTTCCGCCGCAAAGGGCCTTGCTGAACGGGGACGCCCACCGCCACCGCTGCCGCGCCGCCCCCTCCCCCACCAGGCCACCGAGAGAGGGCCGCCCGCGACCCGGTCGAACTCGACCCGCAGCGCCAGAGGTGATGCCGAGGCGCTGCAGGGGAGCAGCCGCCGCCGACACCACCCACCGACTTGCACCTCTTCCTTGCCGCCTATCACGCCGCCGCCACGCCACCGTCGCTGGCCCACACCGAAGCACCGCTGCGCCTCCATGGCCAGCAACGAGCACCGTGTCCCGGCCCGAGAAATCCGGCTCGCGTCGATCCCCCTACGCGAGGAGACAAGAGGGCCTCGCCGCCGCTGGCGACGACGATGGAGGGGGAGAGGATGAGGGGACGGTGGGCGGCAGCGCTAGGTTAGCCTCTCAGACGCTCGCGGGAGGAGGGACTTTTACCTGAATCAACTCTTCGTCGATGGGTTATTAATATTATGATTGTTGTGTGTTTTAATATGAAAGATATGCCCTACTAAACTAATTGGCCTCCGGATCATGCTTCGCGTGATGGATGGCTATATCACATGATGCAAGAGTCGTTGCGTGGCGAACCAACCTGTGGTTGGATGGTTAGAGAGACTGTGGTATCCCCAGCCCACCAGGGTTTAATTTCTGGTGCTCGCATTTATTTCTGAATTTATTTCAGGATTTCCGGCGATGTGCATTCAGTGGGAGGAGACGTTCCCGTCAACGACGAGGCGCCTACGGTGACTTTGTAAATCTCAAGATGATATGCCGGCTCAGTCTTTCGGAGATGCTCATAGGGGTAGGGTGTGCGTGTGTGTGTTCATAGGGGTGAGTGTATGCGTGTGTATATGAGCGCTTATGTCTGTACTGATGTTAAAAAAAGAGTCGTTGCGTGGCAGATATTATGATAAACGTTTTCTCGACATTTTTTTCTCCAAAAAAATTATAAAAGGGTTGCACTTAGCAGTTTTAAAGTAAAAAAGCCGCATGAAAATGGCGTATAGGAAAAATTCAGGTTTTTGATGCTACCTATCAAATAAGCCCTCTAACAAAATTGAATTCTACAATATTTTTTATTAAGTTTATTTGATTTAAAAAGGATTGTGTTGTGTTATAGTACATGATACGTCTCCAACGTATCTATAATTTCTGATTGTTCCATGCTATATTATATTCTGTTTTGGACATTATTGGGCTTTATTATACACTTTTATATTATTTTTGGGACTAACCTATTAACCGGAGGCCCAACCCAGAATTGTTATTTTTTGCCTATTTCAGAGTTTCCCAGAAAAAGAATATCAAATGGAGTCCAAACGGAATGAAACCTTCGGGAACGTGATTTTTGGAATGAATGTGATCCAGAGGACTTGGACCCTACGTCAAGAAAGCTATTAGGAAGGAACAAGGTAGGGGGCGCGCCTACCCCCCCAGGCACGCTCTCCACCCTCGTGGGGCCCATGTTGCTCCACCGACATACTTCTTCCTCCTATATATACCTACGTACCCCCAAACTACCAGATACGGAGCCAAAAACCTAATTCCACTGTCGCAACCTTCTGTACCCATGAGATCCCATCTTGGGGCCTTTTCCGGAGCTCCACCGGAGGGGGCATCGATCACGGAGGGCTTGTACATCAACACCATAACCTCTCCGATGATGTGTGAGTAGTTTACCTCAGACCTTCGGGTCCATAGTTATTAGCTAGATGGCTTCTTCTCTCTCTTTGGATCTCAATACAAAGTTCTCCATGATTCTCATGGAGATCTATTTGATGTAATCTTCTTTTGCGGTGTTTCTTGAGACCGATGAATTGTGGGTTTATGATCAAGTTTATCTATGAACAATATTTGAATCTTCTCTGAATTCTTTTATGTATGATTGGTTATCTTTGCAAGTCTCTTCGTATTATTAGTTTGGTTTGGCCTACTAGATTGATTTTTCTTGCAATGGGAGAAGTGCTTAGCTTTGGGTTCAATCTTGCGGTGTCCTTTCCCAGTGACAGTAGGGGCAACAAGGCACGTATTGTATTGTTGCCATCGAGGATAACAAGATGTGGTTTATATCATATTGCATGAGTTTATCGCTCTACATCATGTCATCTTACTTAAAGTGTTACTCTGTTCTTTTGAACTTAATAATCTAGATGCATGCTGGATAGCGGTCGATGTGTGGAGTAATAGTAGTAGATGCAGGCAGGAGTCGGTCTACTTGTCGCAGACGTGATGCCTATATACATGATCATACCTAGATATTCTCATAACTTAATTCTGTCAATTGCTCAACAGTAATTTGTTTACCCACCATAATACTTATGCTCTCGAGAGAAGCCACTAGTGAAACCTATGGCCCCCGGGTCTATTTTCCATCATATTAATCTCCTATCAACAAGCTATTCTGGCACTGTTTATTTTGCTTTCTTTACTTTGCATCTTTATCATAAAATACCAAAAATATTATCTTATCATATTTATCAGATCTCACTTTCGTAAGTGACCGTGAAGGGATTGACAACCCCTTTATTGCATTGGTTGCGAGGATTTTATTTGTTTGTGTAGGTGTGAGGAACTCGTGCGTGGCCTCCTACTAGATTGATACCTTGGTTCTCAAAAACTGAGGGAAATACTTACGCTGCTTTACTACATCACCCTTTCCTCTTCAAGGGAAAACCAACGCAGTGCTCAAGAGGTAGCAAGAAGGATTTCTGGCGCCGTTGCCGGGGAGTCTACGCAAAAGTCAACATACCAAGTACCCATCACAAACCTTTATCTCCTGCATTACATTATTTGCCATTTGCCTCTCGTTTTCCTCTCCCTCACTTCACCCTTGCCGTTTTATTCGCCCTCTTTTTTCCGTTCGCCTCTTTTTCGCGTGCTTCTTGTTTTCTCGTGTGTTCGATCGCTTGCTTGTCACGATGGCTCTACCTAGATTTGGTGATCTTCACCTTAAAAGGTTAGAAGAGATCAAAAGCAACGTCAGGAGTTTTATGGTCTTACAATTTGAGCATAATAATTTCTTTAGAAACAAGCTTAAGGAACAAAAAAGCTTTATGGGTTATATGAATAAAGAACTCGATGATATGTCTAAAGAATTTGATGGTTTGAAATCTCAGATTGCTCATCTTGAGAAGTTAATAGGTGAAGTTTCGGATAAGCAGGCCACCTTAGTTAATAAGATGGCCTCTAAGCCGGATTTTTTTTGGAAAATAAAGATGAAGATCTAAAAGTTATTGATGTGTCCCCTATTAAATCTTTGTTTTGCAATATGAATCTTGATAATGATGGGACTGAATATGATCCACCTTTACCTAGAAGGCGTTCCAAAAATTCGAAGTTTTTAGATCTTGATGTAAAAATTGGTAAAAGTGGGATTGAAGAGATCAAAACTCTAGATATTAATGAACCCACTATTTTGGATTTCAAGGATTTTAATTATGATAATTGCTCTTTGATAGGTTGTATTTCCTTGTTGCAATCCATGATAAATTCTCCACATGCTTATAGTCAAAATAAAGCCTTTACCAAACATATCGTTGATACTTTGATGCAATCTTATGAAGAAAAACTTGAGTTGGAAGTTTCTATCCCTAGAAAACTTTATGATGAGTGGGAAACTACTATTAAAATTAAAATTAAAGATCATGAATGCTATGCTTTGTGTGATTTGGGTGCTAGTGTTTCCACGATTCCAAAGACTTTGTGTGATTTGCTAGGTTTCCGTGATTTTGATGATTGCTCTTCAAACTTGCACCTTGCGGATTCCACCATTCAAAAACCTATGGGAAGAATTAATGATGTTCTTATTGTTGCCAATAGGAATTATGTTCCCGTAGATTTTATTGTTCTTGATATAGATTGCAATTCTTCATGTCCTATTATTCTTGGTAGACCTTTCCTTAGAACGATTGGTGCAATTATTGATATGAAGGAAGGGAATATTAGATTCCAATTTCCGTTAAGGAAAGGCATAGAACACTTCCCTAGAAAGAAAATTAAATTACCATATGAATCTATTATGAGAGCCACTTATGGATTGCCTACCAAAGATGACAATACCTAGATCTATCTTCGCTTTTATGCCTAGCTAGGGGCGTTAAATGATAGCGCTTGTTGGGAGGCAACCCAATTTTATTTTTATTTCTTTCTTTTTCCTTCTGTTTAATAATAAATAATTTACCTAGACTCTGTTTTGATTGTGTTTTTTGTGTTTAATTAGTGTTTGTGCCAAGTAGAACCGTTGGGAAGACTTGGGGAAAGTCTTTTTAATCTTACTGTAGAAAACAGAAACTTTAGCGTTTACGAGAACTGCTTCCATTTTTATTTGTAAGGTGATATTTAGTTAATTATTTTTGAAGAAGATTAATAGATAAATTCCTCACGTCCAGAAATTTATTTTAGAAGTTTTGGGGTTCCAGAACTTGCGTTAGCTACAGATTACTACAGACTGTTCTGATTTTGACAGATTCTGTTTTTCATGTGTTGTTTGCTTATTTTGATGAATCTATGGCTAGTAAAATAGTTTATAAACCATAGAGAAGTTGTAATACAGTAGGTTTAACACCAATATAAATAAAGAATGAGTTCATTACAGTACCTTGAAGTGGTGTTCTGTTTTCTTTCGCTAACGGAGCTCAAGAGATTTTCTGTTAAGTTTTGTGTTGTGAAGTTTTCAAGTTTTGGGTAAAAGATTTGATGGATTATGGAACAAGGAGTGACAAGATCCTAAGCTTGGGGATGCCCATGGCACCCCAATATAATCTAAGGACACCTAAAAGCCAAAGCTTGGAGCTATATTTTCGTCTACTTTCATCGGTAACTTTACTTGGAGCTATATTTTTATTCACCACATGATATGTGTTTTGCTTGGAGCGTCTTGTATTATTTGAGTCTTTATTTGTTAGTTTGCCACAATCATCCTTTATGTACACACCTTTTGAGAGAGACACACATGATTCGGAAATTGTTAGAATACTCTATGTGCTTCACTTATATCTTTTGAGTTATATAGTTTTTGCTCTAGTGCTTCACTTATATCTTTTAGAGCATGGTGGTGGATTTGTTTTATAGAAACTATTGTTCTCTCATGCTTCACTTAGATTATTTTGAGAGTCCTACGAAACAGCATGGTAATTTGCTTTAATTATGTTAGGCATTCAAGATTAGTAAAAAAATTCTTATGAGTGTGTTGAATACTATGAGAAGTTTGATACTAGGTAATTGTTTTGAGATATGAAGATGGTGATATTAGAGTCATGCTAGTTGAGTAGTTTTGAATTTGAGAAATACTTGTGTTAAAGTTTGTGATTCCCGTAGCATGCATGTATGGTGAACCGTTATGTGATGAAGTCGGAGCATGATTTATTTATTGATTGTCTTCCTTATGAGTGGCGGTCGGGGACGAGCGATGGTCTTTCCCTACCAATCTATCCCCCTATGAGCATGCGCGTAATACTTTGCTTTGATAACTTGTAGATTTTTGCAATAAGTATATGAGTTCTTTATGACTAATGTTGAGTCCATGGATTATACGCACTTTCTTCCTTCCACCATTGCTAGCCTCTCTAATACCGCGCACTTTTCGCCGGTATCATACACCCACCATATACCTTCCTCAAAACAGCCACCATACCTACCTATCATGGCATTTCCATAGCCATTCCGAGATATATTGCCATGCAACTTACCACTGTTCCATTTATTATGACACGCTCCATCATTGTCATATTGCTTTGCATGATCATGTAGTTGACATTGTATTTGTGGCAAAGCCACCGTTCATAATTATTTCATACATTTCACTCTTGATTCATTGCATATCCAGGTACACCATTGGAGGCATTCACATAGAGTCATATTTTTTTCTAAGTATTGAGTTGTAATTGTTGAGTTGTAAGTAAATAAAGGTGTGATGATCATCATTTTTAGAGCATTGTCTCAAGTGAGGAAAGGATGATGGAGACTATGATTCCCCCACAAGTGAGGATGAGACTCCGGAGTAAATAAAAAAATGATGATGAGAGAAAAAGAGAGAAGGGACAATGTTACTATACTTTTACCACACTTGTGCTTCAAAGTAGCACCATGATCTTCATGATAGAGAGTCTCCTATGATATCACTTTCATATACTAGTGGGAATTTTTCATTATAGAACTTGGCTTGTATATTCCAATGATGGGCTTCCTCAAAATGCCCTAGGTATTCGTGAGCAAGCAAGTTGGATGTACACCCACTTAGTTCCTTTTTTTGAGCTTTCATACACTTATAGCTCTAGTGCATGTGTTGCATGGCAATCCCTACTCACTCACATTGATATCTATTAATGGGCATGTCCATAGCCCGTTGATACGCCTAGTTGATGTGAGACTATCTTCTCCTTTTTGTCTTCTCCACAATCACCATTCTATTCCACATATATGAAGGAAATATGCCCTAGAGGCAATAATAAAGTTATTATTTATTTCCTTATTTCATGATAAATGTTTATTATTCATTCTAGAATTGTATTAACCGAAAACATAATACATGTGTGAATACATAGACAAACAGAGTGTCACTAGTATGCCTCTACTTGACTAGCTCGTTGAATCAAAGATGGTTAAGTTTCCTAGCCATAAACATGAGTTGTCATTTGATTAACGGGATCACATCGTTAGAGAAGGATGTGATTTACTTGACCCATTCCGTTAGCATAGCATTTAATCGATTAGTTTGTTGCTATTGCTTTCTTCATGAATTATACATGTTCCTATGACTATGACATTATGCAACTCCCGTTTACCGGAGGAACACTTTGTGTGCTACCAAACGTCACAACGTAACTGGATGATTATAAAGGTGCTCTACAGGTGTCTCCGAAGGTACTTGTTGGGTTGGCGTATTTTGAGATTATGATTTGTCACTTCGATTGTCGGAGAGGTATCTCTGGGCCCACTCGGTAATACACATCACTTAAGCCTTGCAAGCATTGCAACTAATGAGTTAGTTGAGGGATGATGTGTTACGGAACGAGTAAAGAGACTTGCCGGTAACGAGATTGAACTAGGCACTACTAGGGAAAAGCCTAGCAGCAATGCGGGTTTTCGGACTTTTAGTAGCACGGGGGCCGGTACTACTAATAAGGCGCTATAGCTAACGTATAGCAGTAGCGCTGGTCCACCCGCGCTACTGCTACACAAGTGTTGCAGCAGCGCGCTTAAAGGAACCTCGCTGCTACTAATAGCTATAGCGCGCTTCCCCTGCGCGCGCTACTGCTACAACCGCGCTGCTGCTAACTTTTCTCCACTCGCTACTGCTAATTTTAGTAGTTTTTTGTTTTTTTTCGGCATATGTGTTTTGTATTTGAACAGGCTTTATAGAAGAATCTTTAGCACATAAAAATGTCATCATGATACACATACAAATGCCTGCGAGACCACAAATGTAATCATAGCATATACATACAAATAGTCTCGTCATAATCATCATCCAACACAAAGTGGTATCTTATCATCATCTCGAAAATAGCGATACATGCAAGTCTCGAATACTTGCAACTACAATTTCATCCATCTAAACAAAGGTATACGCGAGAAGAGCTATCACTATGAGTGAGAGCGGAACTATGCAGTACATGAGATGGCGGTTACGAGTTCTCTCTCGCGCTAGCGTGAACCTCAAGTAACTAGCTTCTCCTTCTTGTCTGCTTTTGAAGCCTTTATGGCTGATGTCCGAGAACCCATTCACTTGCGCCTGACACTCATGGCACTCGTTGTACACCCCCAGAACCTTCCCTTTGTACACGACATAGCAGTTCCATCTCGCCATCAAGAAACTAGGTACCTGTTAGAGATGCATGTTCATGAAGAGGATGTACAATCATATATATGCAACAAAATATACTAGAGAACACTGAAAAAGAAAGGGTTAGCAACTAGATGCAACTAGGGATCATGGACATCACAAAGTTGCATCGCTACAAATAGTATACAAGTTCAACCGACACATATCATCATCATCGGCATCATAAATCACTAGAAGTTCCATCCTTCCATATCATCGAGGATGGACCCTAGCTTCTTGAACGGCGTGAGGTCTAGACGTTGCATGCCTATGCGAGTTCGGACGTCAGCTCGCGATATAGGGCCATGGTGGAACATCCCCTTCTCATCGACGACTTCTTTCATGATGATCGTCGCAATGTCGCTTTGGATGCGAAAGAAGTCATCTCTAAGTTTATAATCCGCTTCTCCATGAGATTCTAGCCACTTGTGGATATGATCATCATTTCTGCTTCTCATGCGAAGCTTTTGGTGATCCGTGTTGAACTGAATCATGAGATGGAGGATGTAGAATCCATCCTTCTTGCTTGGTTTTGGGACTTGGATGCAGGAGAAGTTAGTTTTATGCGCGAAACCCATCTTCTTGTTCCTTTGTTTCCTGATCTGCATGTGGCCACCTCTAAAGCTGAAGCCTTGGAGAGCATCATCTAGAATATTCATTATGTGGGTGTAGTCTTTTTTCTCGTAGTCTCTGGAAGGGTCAAAATACACGGCGTGGGAGACTTGCGGATAAAGAACGATAAGGACGGCGCGCCCGTTGCTGCGGGGAAAAGACACCTCAAATTATTCCCCATAGAGAGAGAAGGAATGATTGAAATGTATGAAAGGGTTGTTCGAAACTGACTTACTTTGGATGATAAGGCACGAGGACAATTTCGGCATGACCTTTGCTAAAAAATGGACATATCGAGCGCCTGAAATTCACTGGAACGGAAATGAATCAACATTCCGGCGTAACATAGGCAACTCGGATCATTTACCAAAACATGACATGTCCAAAACATGACATATCCACATATCACATGTCCAGTTCAAATTTGCATATAAATTCAGCAAATTTTGAGACCTATCTAAATTCATAACTAAATAGATAACCTAATTAACATAACTAAAACCTAAGTAAATTAACCCTAGCTAGCAGAGAGAGAGAGGGGGGGTGGTTTACAGAGGGTGCAAGGCGAGGAGGCAGGCCCGACGACGGCCGAGGTTGGGAGGGGAGGAAGCAGAGGAGGGAGGTGAGGGCCGAAGGGTCAGGGGCGAGCGCGCCTGGGTTGGGGCGGCGGGGTCGGGGGCGAGCGCGCCGGGGTCGGGCGCGGCGGGGTCGGGGGCGGCGGGGACGGGAGTGAGCGCGCCGGGGTCAGGGGCGAGCGCGCCGAGGTCGGGGGCGGGCGCGGCGGTGCGACGGGGCCGGGGAAGAGAGAGTGGGGATTTGGGAGAAAAGAGGCGGGATGAAGTAAGGAGAGGGAGAATTTTGGGTTAAGTGGACGTAGCAGTAACGCGTTTTCACGAAACGCGCTACTACTATTACGAGCAGCTATAGCGATTTTCTGCAGAAACCGCTACTGCTATCTTGACTAGCTGTAGCTCTTTTTCACTAAAGCGCTACTGCTATAACCAGTTTCCCTTTCTTCTTTTCCTCAGCATAATAGGAACATATATATTACATCATTGGACCCTTGCATAATAATGGCTAAGTGTGTATACAAAATAGGAACATATATATATTACATCATTGGACCCATGCATAATAATGGCTAATTAAGTGTGTATACAAAATAGGAACATATATATATATATTACATCATTTGACCGATTCCTCAGCGCTGACGTTTTCGTTTTTGAGTCAGCTTCTTTCCCTTCTTGTTCGCCGAAGAATAATTGAGCCCCTCATTGTGACTTTGCCTTTTCCATGGAGTATGATTTTTCTTTGGTAATGTAGTATTGATTCTTCTTTTGACGTATACTTCATCATCATCGTCATCTTCCCTCATTGGGTTGCCGTACTGATCATAGTCTTCCTCGTTGGCGACTCCATCCATTCCAATGATGTTTCTTTTGCCTTTCCTCACGACAACACGACTGGGATTGCATGGGTCGGTTATGAAGAAGCATTGTGTCATGTGCTTAGCGTGTACCCATGGCTCGTTTTTTGCGATAGCGTTCACGGTAGCGCTCTTGGCGTCGGGTATAGTCATGGTAGTGAAAATCCGGCTTTCTCTTTCGACATTCTTAGCCCATCTGACACGGAACATCGTCGTGTTGTGCAGTCCAGAGTAGTCAAGCTCCCAGATCTCCTCGACCCTTCCATAAAATCGTTCAGTTGCGCCGTTGTCGCTGCCGGTCATGCATTCCATCGTCACCCCTGAGTTCTGATATTCATCACTGTCCATATCTTTGGCCTCCGTGTAGAACGTGTATCCGTTGATATCATATGCCTGATAGGTTACGAGGTTGGGCGAGGGGCCATGTGCTAAGGCGTATATGAGCAATCCGTCCTTAGAGCCCTCCTCCGGGGGATTAGCAATAATATGCTCTTTGAACCAATGCAGGAAAGTGGAGTTGTGCTCTCTAGTAACTTCGGCGTCCGTCCTGCATACCCCCCGGTCACGATACTTCTTTGCGATAATTTCTTTGTGCAGTGCCACGAAAGGATCTACCTCGTCTAGGTGTTGTAGCACTACCAAGTTTGCTCTGTCAAAGTCGCTGCGTCGATCTGAGTATGCCACGTGCAGTTCCCTGCGACCGTTGCAGTGACCTTCTCCTTCGAGCCTCCCATCGTGCTTGTTAACGGGCAAACCAACACTAACACCAGGCGGCTGGTCTGCGCCATATAGAAAATTCTCACAGAAAGAGATGCACTCTTGTGTCAAATAGCCCTGGACGATGCTTCCATCCGGACGGGACATGTTACGAACGAATCCTTTGATGATCCCATTCATCCTCTCAAACGGCATCATGTTGTGCAGGAATGACGGCCCCAGGTCTATTATGTCATCCACAATATGGACACACAGATGCACCATCACGTCAAAGAACGCGGGCGGGAAGTACATCTCAAGCTCATTCAGTATCACAACGATCTCTTCCTGTAGCCTTCGGAGCTGCTTCACACTGATCGACTTTCGAGAGATGACGTCGAAAAAGTTGCAGAGACCAATAAGCGTGTCACGGACGTGCTTGTCCATTATCCCTCTAAGGGCAACAGGTAATATCTGCGTCATCATCACATGACAGTCATGAGACTTCATCCCGCTGAACCTTTTCTTGTCCGTGTCTAGATATCTACTTATCTTGCCACAGTAACCGGAACTAACTTTGACTCCGGTAAGGCACTTAAAGAATTGATTGATCTCAGCCTGACTTAAGGTGAAGCAAGAAGGGGGGCAATAATCCTCATTCTTTATTTTCTTGCCCTTCTTCTCCCGTGCCTCTGTCTCCGTCTCTGTCTCGTCTGACATTTTACGGGGCGGCATGTGCAGATCTTCCCTGATTTTCAAATCTTGCAAGTCTTTTCTTGCCTTCGGCCCATCCTTGGTCTTATCCGGCATGTTCATCAGTGTTGCGAGCAAGCTCTCAAGGACATTCTTACAGATATGCATTTGATCAAGGCAATGAGGTGTATCGAGTTTGTGCCAGTACTCCAAGTCCCAGAACACAGACCTCGTCTTCCATACCTTCAGCAGCGGCTCCGGCGCCTTTCTCATCGTCTTTCCCGGCGCGGGGCACTCCTTCCAGTTTTTCAACAGCTCATCGATTTCGGCACCGCTCCGCTTACGTGGAGGTCCTCGATGCTCAGCGTGACCATTGAATAGATCTCCACGGTTTCTCCACGGGTCGTCCTGTTCGAGCCATCTTCGATGCCCCATGTACACGATTTTCCCAGACCCGCCATCTTTCCTTGACGTTAGCTGCTGAGACGTCGTATCATCCATGCACCGCGTGCATCCGCAATATCCATGGCACACCTGGCCTGCCACATATCCGTAACCAAGATAGTCGTGCACTGTCGTGATCAGCGCGGCTCTCATGTTGAAATACTCGCCTTTGCTGGCGTCCCATGTCTTGGCCGGTGTTTTCCATAACGTGTCTAACTCCTCCTGAAGTAGCCCCAGATACAAATTAATATTATTTCCTGGTTGTTTCGGCCCTTGAATAAGCATGCTCATGTGAATGTACTTCGATTTCATGCACAACCAGGGGGGAGGTTGTACATCCATACAAACACGGGCCATGTGCTATGGTTGGTGCTCTGGTTGCCAAACGGATTCATGCCATCGGTACACGCGCCGAGCACGATGTTCCTTGCATCACATTCAAAATACCGATAGAAGCTGTTCAACGCTCTCCACTGGCTTCCATCCTTGACGTGTCTCAGCTTCGGATCATCTCCATCGTCGGGCTTCTTCCTCTCCGCGTGCCAGCGCATTAGCTTTGCTTCCTTGGGATCTACAAAATACCTCTGGAGACGGGGAGTGATCGGTAAGTACCATACCACTTTCTGGGGACATTTCTTCCCGGCCTTCTTGTATCGAGAAGCATTGCACACCGGACAACTTGTTTTTTCCGCGTGCTCCTTCCGATAAATTATGCAATCGTTGATGCATGCATGGTATCTAACGTGTGGCAGATCAAGAGGGCACACGATCTTCTTGGCCTCATCAACACTACTAGGACATAGATTACCCTCGGGAAGAACATCCTTTAGGTACTTGAGATGCTCATCGAGGCTAGTGTCGGTCCATTTGTTTTTAGCCTTCGTCTTCAGCACTTGGAGCGTGAAACTCAAGCGGGTCACCTCAGGATTGCAACCATCATACAATGGAGTGTTCGAGTCTACCACCAGTTGCTCCAGCTTAGCCTCCTCTCTAGAAGCAGCTCTCTCAGTACTCGTCTCCTTGCGAAGCAATGCTTGAACATGAGGGTCCCGCACGATTGAACTTAGTACCGACGAACTCTGCTGCGTGGAGTCCATGTCGTTCTCTCCGCCGCCATGTCCGGCCCCTTCTCCGCCGCCATGTCCGGCCTCTTCCCCGCCGCCATTATCGATCATCTCTTCGTCTTGCCCCGTGTCATCATTGCCTGCCCCGTCGGCATCCTCAACATCGTCATCCTCATCTTCAGTTATCCACCGAGTATAGCCATCCATGAAACCAGTCATGAGCAGGTGCGCTTCGACACGACCATCGACATGGGGGTCAAGCCAAACTATTCCTTTGCATTTTCGACACGGACATAAAACCTCTGTCAGGTTATTTTCCTTCATGTCCTGCACCGCCGACCGCAACCACCTGTCCACCATCGTTCCACTGACCATCGTCAACTCTGCACGGTAATAATAAACAAATTGATTATAAAAATGCGTGCATTCATCAAAGTCATACAAAAATTCGGCATGACCTTCCTTAAAAATAGGACATATATAGATCTAGAGTTTGCCCGGAATTCGCCGAAACGGAAATAAATCGACATTTCGGCAAAACATAGGCAACTCAAATGCACAATTTGGCGTCAACTCATGCCACACACACAATTTCCATAAAAATATCACACACATGCATAAACATATTTCCATTTTGCAAAAGCATGAAATATTAATCACACCTCTATCTCGAGATCGAGCACACGATGGAGATGATGATGTAGGGAGGTCAAAAGTGCACAAAGCTCTTCTTGACAAAGAAAGATCTAGTTAGGGGGCAAATAGGTCACTTAACTAAATGATACATGTACCTAGCTAGCTAATTTGGGAGGAGACAACTTCAACTAGTGGAGGGGGGAGGAAAAAGAGAAAGGAGATGAATTAATGGAGGTGGTGTAGTTATAGCTAGGAGTAATGAAGAGAGAGAAAGGTAGGTAGAAGAGGGAGAGTAATGGGGGGAGAAGTATTGAGGAAGAAGAAGAGTGAGAGAGGGAGGATGTGGGAGGTAGGGAAAGGGAGGAGAGGAGATGGGGAGGGGGAGGTGGAAAAGGTGGTGGGTGCTGCGTCTTAGCAGTAGCGCGGGAGAGAAAGTGCACTGCTGCTAAGAGCGTAGCAACAACGCGCTTTCCTGTCACGCGCTACTGCTAAACGGGCCAAGCCTGTGCACAATTTCAAAATTAGCAGCAGCAAGGTGACAAAAAAGCGCGCTGCTACTATGGCATTAGCAGCAGCGGGCTCCCTGACACCGCGCTACTGGTAAACTTATGTCGTTGTGTACTGTCGGTGGATTTTTGTAGCAGCGCAGTTTAAGCGTCACGCGCTACTGCTAAGTTTGCACCAGTAGCGAGCTTTCCGTAGCCGTGCTGCTACTACTTAGCAGCAGCGCCTGTTTTTATGCCGCGCTGCTGCTAAGATTCTGTGTATAAGGTTTTCCCTAGTAGTGAGGTATTGAGATACCGATGATCGAATCTCGGGCAAGTAACATACCGATGACAAAGGGAACAACGTATGTTGTTATGCGGTTTGACCGATAAAGATCTTAGTAGAATATGTAGGAGCCAATATGAGCATCCAGGTTCCGCTATTGGTTATTGACCGGAGACGTGTCTCGGTCATGTCTACATAGTTCTCGAACCCGTAGGGTCCGCACGCTTAAAGTTCGATGACGGTTATATTATGAGTTTATGTGTTTTGATGTACCAAAGGTAGTTCAGAGTCCCGGATGTGATCATGAACATGACGAGGAGTCTCGAAATGGTCAAGACATAAAGATTGATATATTGGAAGCCTATATTTGGATATCGGAAGTGTTCCGGGTGAAATCAGGATTTTACCGGAGTACCGGGGGTTACCGGAACCCCCCCCGGAGGTTTAACGGGCCAAGAGGGGCCTTAGTGGAGAAGAGGAGGGGCGGCTAGGGCAGGCCGTGTGCCCCCTCCCCCTCTAGTACGAATTGGACAAGGAGGGGGGCGGCGCCCCCCTTTCGTTCCTCTCTCCTTTCTCCTTCCCCCTTCACCTACTCCAACTAGGAAAGGAGGGAGTCCTATTCCCGGTGGGAGTAGGACTCCTCCCTGGCGCGCCTCCTCCTGGCCGGCCGCCTCTCCCCCCTTACTCATTTATATACATGGGCAGAGGGCACCCCTAGACACAACAATTGATCTCTTGGATCTCTTGGCCGTGTGCGGTGCCCCCCCCCTTCACCATAATCCACCTCGGTCATATCGTAGCAATGCTTAGGCGAAGCCCTACATCGGTAGAACATCATCATCATCACCACGCAGTCGTGCTGACGGAACTCTCCCTCAAAGCTCGGCTGGATCGGAGTTCGAGGGACGTCATCGAGTTGAACGTGTGCAGAACTCGGAGGTGCGTGCGTTCGGTGCTTGATCGGTCGGATCATGAAGACGTACGACTACATCAACCATGTTGTGCTAACGCTTTCGCTTTCGGTCTGCGAGGGTACGTGGACACACTCTCCCCTCTTGTTGCTATGCATCACCATGATCTTGCGTGTGCGTAGGAATTTTTTTAAAATTACTACGTTCCCCAACAGTGGCATTCGAGCCTGATTTTATGCGTTGATGTTATATGCACGAGTAGAACACAAGTGAGTTGTGGGTGATACAAGTCATACTGCTTACCAGCATATCATAATTTGGTTCGGCGGTATTGTTGGATGAAGCGGCCCGGACCGACATTACGCGTACGCTTACGCGAGACTGGTTCTAGCGACGTGCTTTGCACACAGGTGGCTGGCGGGTGTTAGTTTCTCCAACTTTAGTTGAACTGAGTGTGGCTATGCCCGGTCCTTGAGAAGGTTAAAACAACACTAACTTGACGAACTATCGTTGTGGTTTTGATGCGTAGGTAAGAATGGTTCTTGCTCAGCCCGTAGCAGCCACGTAAAACTTGCAACAACAAAGTAGAGGACGTCTAACTTGTTTTTGCAGGGCATGTTGTGATGTGGTATGGTCAAGACATGATGCTATATTTTATTGTATGAGATGATCATGTTTTGTAACCAAGTTATCGGCAACTGGCAGGAGCCATATAGTTGTCGCTTTATTGTATGCAATGCAATCACCCTATAATTTCTTTACTTTATCACTAAGCGGTAGCGATAGTCATAGAAGCAATAGTTGGCGAGATGACAATGATGCTATGATGGAGATCAAGGTGTCGCGCCGGTGACGATGGTGATCATGAAGGCCCCCGAAGATGGAGATCAAAAGCACAAAGATGATGATGGCCATATCATGATCAACTATATTGATTGCAATGTGATGTTTATCATGTTCTTGCATCTTATTTTGCTTTGATACACGGTAGCATAAATACAATGATCTCTCTCGCAAATTTCAAGATAAAGTGTTCTCCCTGTATGCACCGATTGCCAAGTTCGTCGTGCCCAAGACACCACGTGATGATCGGGTGTGTGATAGAGTCTTAACGTCGCATCAACGGATGCAAGCCAGTTTGCACACGCAAAACACTTAGGTTACTTGACGAGCCTAGCATAGTAACAGACATGGCCTCGAACACTCAAGACCAAAGATCGAGCTGAATCATATAGTAAGATATGATCAACATGTGATGTTCCCATTGAAATGACTACTCCATTTCACGTGATGATCGACATCTATGCGTTTAGTTGATCGGATCACTGTATCACTTAGATGATTAGAGGGATGTCTATCTAAGTGGGAGTTCTTAATTAATATGATTAATTGAACTTTAATTTATCATGAACTTAGTCCTGATAGTATTTTGCAAATAATGTTGTACACCAATAGCTCGCATTGTTGCTTCCCTATGTTTTATATGTGTTCCTAGAGAAAACTAAAGTTGAAAGATGTTAGTAGCAATGATGCGGATTGGATCCATGATCTGAGGTTTATCCTCATTGCTGCACAGAAGAATTATGTCCTTGATGCACCGCTAGGTGATAGACCTATTGCAGGAGCAGATGCAGACGTTATGAATGTTTGGCTAGCTCAATATGATGACTACTTGATAGTTTAGTGCACCATGCTTAACGGCTTAGAATCGGGACTTCAAAGACGTTTTGAACGTCATCGACCATATGAGATGTTCCAGGAGTTGAAGTTAATATTTCAAGAAAATACCCGAGTTGAGAGATATGAAGCCTCCAACAAGTTCTATAGCTAAAAGATGGAGGAGAATAGCTCAAGAAGTGAGCATGTGCTTAGATTTTCTGGGTACTAGAATCGCTTGAATCAAGTGGGAGTTAATCTTCCAGATAAGATAGTGATTGACAGAATTCTTTAGTCACCATCACCAAGTTAGTAGAACTTCGTGATGAACTATAATATGCAAGGGATAACGGAAACGATTCCCAAGCTCTTCGTGATGCTAAAATCGACGAAGGTAGAAATCAAGAAAAACATCAAGTGTTGATGGTTGATAAGACCACTAGTTTCAAGAAAAGGGCAAAGGGAAGAAGGGGAACTTCAAGAAGAACGGCAAGCAAGTTGCTTCTCAAGTGAAGAAGCCCAAGTCTGGTCCTAAGCCTGAGACTAAGTGCTTCTACTGCAAAGGGACTGGTCACTGGAAGCGGAACTGCCCCAAGTATTTGGCGGATAAGAAGGATGGCAAAGTGAACAAATGTATATTGGATATACATGTTATTGATGTGTACTTTACTAGTGTTTATAGCAACCCCTCGGCATTTGATACTGGTTCAGTTGCTAAGAGTAGTAACTCGAAACGGGAGTTGCAGAATGAACAGAAACTAGTTAAAGGTGAAGTGACGATGTGTGTTGGAAGTAGTTCCAAGATTGATATGATCATCATCGCACACTCCCTATACTTTCAGGATTAGTCTTGAACCTAAATAAGTGTTATTTGGTGTTTGCGTTGAGCATAAATATGATTTGATCATGTTTATTGCAAATACGGTTATTCATTTAAGTTAGAGAATAATTGTTATTCTGTGTACATGAATAAAACCTTCTATGGTTATACACCCAATGAAAATGGTTTGTTGGATCTCGATCGTAGTAATACACATATTCATAATATTGAAACCAAACGATGCAAAGTTAATAATGATAGTGCAAACTTATTTGTGGCACTGCCATTTAGGTCATATTGGTGTAAAGCGCATGAAGAAAATCCATATTGATGGGCTTTTGGAATCACTTGATTATGAGTCAGTTGATTCTTGCGAACCATGCCTCATGGGCAAGATGACTAAGACTCCGTTCTCCGGAACAATGGAGCGAGCAATAGACTTGTTGGAAATAATACATATTGATGTATGCAGTCCGATGAGTGTTGAGGCTCGCGATGGGTATCATTATTTTCTCACCTTCACAGATGATTTGAGCAGATATGAGTATATCTACTTGATGAAACATAAGTCTGAAACACTTGAAAAGTTCAAAGAATTTCAGAGTGAAGTGGAAAATCATCGTAACAAGAAAGTAAAGTTTCTGCGATCTGATCGTGGAGGAGAATATTTGAGTTACGAGTTTGGTCTTCATTTGAAACAATGCAGAATAGTTTCGCAACTCACGCCACCTGGAACACCACAGCGTAACGGTGTGTCCGAACGTCATAACCGTACTTTATTAGATATGGTGCGTGTTGGGGAATGTAGTAATTTCAAAAAAGTTCCTACGCACACACAAGATCATGGTGATGCATAGCAACGAGAGGGGAGAGTGTTGTATACGTACCCTCGTAGACCGGAAGCGGAAGCGTTAGCGCAACGCGGTTGATGTAGTCGTACGTCTTCACGGCCCGACCGATCAAGCACCGAAACTACGGCACCTCCGAGTTCTAGCACACGTTCAGCTCGATGACGATCCCCGGACTCCGATCCAGCAGAATGTCGGGGAAGAGTTCTGTCAGCACGACGGCGTGGTGACGTTCTTGATGTTCTACCATCGCAGGGCTTCGCCTAAGCACCGGTACAATATTATCGAGGATTATGGTGGAGGAGGGCACCGCACACGGCTAATAGATCTCAAGGATCAATTGTTGTGTCTAGAGGTGCCCCCTGCCCCCGTATATAAAGGAGAAAGGGGGAGGGGCGGCCGGCCAGGAGGAGGCGCGCCAGGGAGGAGTCCTACTCCTACCGGGAGTAGGACTCCCTCCTTTCCTTGTCCAACTAGGAGAGGGGGAAGGAAGGGAGAGAGGAGAGAAAGGAAAGGGGGCGCCCCTCCCTCCTTGTCCAATTCGGACTAGAGGGGGAGGGGGCGCGCAGCCTGCCCTGGCCGCCCCTCCTCTGCTCCACTTTGGGCCCATGAGGCCCATTAACCCCCCCCCCCCCGGGGGGGGAGGGGGGGTTCCGGTAACCCCCGGTACTCCGTTTTATATCCGATAACTCCCGGAACCATTCCTGTGTCTGAATATAGTCGTCCAATATATCAATCTTTATGTCTCAACTATTTCGAGACTCCTCGTTATGTCTATGATCACATCCGGGACTCCGAACAACCTTCGGTACATCAAAATATATAAACTCATAATGAAACTGTTATCGTAACGTTAAGTGTGCGGACCCTACGGGTTCGAGAACAATGTAGACATGACCGAGACACGTCTCCGGTCAATAACCAATAGCGCACCTGGATGCTCATATTGGCTCCTACATATTCTATGAAGATCTTTTATCGGTCAGACCGCATAACAACATACGTTGTTCCCTTTGTCATCGGTATGTTACTTGCCCGAGATTTGATCGTCGGTATCTCAATACCCAGTTCAATCTCGTTACCGGCAAGTCTCTTTACTCGCTCCGTAATACATCATCCCGCAACTAACTTATTAGTTGATGCTTGCAAGGCTTATGTGATGTGCATTACCGAGAGGGCCCAAAGATACCTCTCCGACAATCGGAGTGACAAATCCTAATCTCGAAATATGCCAACCCAACAAGTTCCTTCGGAGACACCTGTAGAGCACCTTTATAATCACCCAGTTATGTTGTGATGTTTGGTAGCACACAAAGTGTTCCTCCGGTAAACGGGAGTTGCATAATCTCATAGTCATAGGAACATGTATAAGTCATGAAGAAAGCAATAGCAACAAACTAAACGATCAAGTGCTAAGCTAACGAAATGGGTCAAGTCAATCACATCATTCTCCTAATGATGTGATCCCGTTAATCAAATGACAACTCATGTCTATGGTTAGGAAACATAACCATCTTTGATCAACGAGCTAGTCAAGTAGAGGCATACTAATGACACTATGTTTGTGTATGTATTCACACATGTATTATGTTTCCGGTTAATACAATTCTAGCATGAATAATAAACATTTATCATGATATAAGGAAATAAATAATAACTTTATTATTGCCTCTAGGGCATATTTCCTTCAATCTCCCACTTGCACTAGAGTCAATAATCTAGATTACACAGTAATGATTCTGACACCCATGGAGCCTTGGTGCTGATCATGTTTTGCTCGTGGAAGAGGCTTAGTCAGCGGGTCTGCAACATTCAGATTCGTATGTATCTTGCAAATTTCTATGTCTCCCACTTGGACTAAATCCCGAATGGAATTGAAGCGTCTCTTGATGTGCTTGGTTCTCTTGTGAAATCCGGATTCCTTTGCCAAGGCAATTGCACCAGTATTGTCACAAAAGATTTTCATTGGACCCGATGCACTAGGTATGACACCTAGATCGGATATGAACTCCTTCATCCAGACTCCTTCATTTCCTGCTTCCGAAGCAGTTATGTACTCTGCTTCACATGTAGATCCCGCCATGATGCTTTGTTTAGAACTGCACCAACTGACAGCTCCACCATTCAGTAAAAACACGTATCCGGTTTGCAATTTAGAATCGTTCGGATTAGTGTCAAAGCTTGCATCAACGTAACCATTTATGATGAGCTCTTTGTCACCTCCATATACGAGAAACATATCCTTAGTCCTTTTCAGGTATTTCAGGATGTTCTTGACCGCTGTCCAGTGATCCACTCCTGGATTACTTTGGTACCTCCCTGCTAGACTTATAGCAAGGCACACATCGGGTCTGGTACACAACATTGCATACATGATAGACCCTATGGCTGAAGCATAGGGAACATCTTTCATTTTCTCTCTATCTTCTGCGGTGGTCGTACATTGAGTCTTACTCAACTTCACACCTTGTAACCCAGGCAAGAACCCTTTCTTTGCTTGATCCATTTTGAACTTCTTCAAAACCTTGCCAAGGTATGTGCTTTGTGAAAGTCCAATTAAGCGTCTTGATCTATCTCTATAGATCTTAATGCCCAATATGTAAGTAGCTTCACCGAGGTCTTTCATTGAAAAACTCTTATTCAAGTATCCCTTTATGCTATCCAGAAATTCTATATCATTTACAATCAATAATATGTCATCCACATATAATATCAGAAATGCTACAGAGCTCCCACTCACCTTCTTGTAAATACAGGCTTCTCCAAAAGTCTGTACAAAACCAAATGCTTTGAGCACACTATCAAAGCGTTTATTCCAACTCCGAGAGGCTTGCACCAGTCCATAAATGGATTGCTGGAGCTTGCACACTTTGTTAGCTCCCTTTGGATCGACAAAACCTTCTGGTTGCATCATATACAACTCTTCTTCCAGAAATCCATTCAGGAATGCAGTTTTGACATCCATTTGCCAAATTTCATAATCATAAAATGCGGCAATTGCTAACATAATTCAGACAGACTTAAGCATCGCTACGGGTGAGAAGGTCTCATCGTAGTCAATCCCTTGAACTTGTCGAAAACGTTTTGCAACAAGTCGAGCTTTATAGATAGTAACATTACCGTCAACGTCAGTCTTCTTCTTGAAGATCCATTTATTCTCAATTGCTTGCCGATCAATGGGCAAGTCAACCAAAGTCAACAGTTTGTTCTCATACATGGATCCCATCTCAGATTTCATGGCTTCTAGCCATTTTGCGGAATCTGGGCTCACCATCGCTTCTTCATAGTTCGTAAGTTCATCATGATCTAGTAGCATGACTTCCAGAATAGGATTACCGTACCACTCTGGTGCGGATCTTACTCTGGTTGATCTACGAGGTTTGGTAGTAACTTGATCTGAAGTTTCATGATCATTATCATTAGCTTCCTCACTAATTGGTGTAGGGGTCACAGAAACCGGTTTCTGTGATGTACTAATTTCCAATAAGGGAGCAGGTACAGTTACCTCATCAAGTTCTACTTTTCTCCCACTCACTTCTTTCGAGAGAAACTCCTTCTCTAGAAAAACTTCGAATTTAGCAACAAAAGTCTTGTCTTCGGATCTGTGATAGAAGGTGTACCCAACAGTCTCCTTTGGGTATCCTATGAAGACACATTTCTCCGATTTGGGTTCGAGCTTATCAGGTTGAAGCTTTTTCACATAAGCATCGCAGCCCCAAACTTTCAGAAACGACAGCTTTGGTTTCTTGCCAAACCACAGTTTATAAGGCGTCGTCTCAACGGATTTCGATGGTGTCCTATTTAACGTGAATGCAACTGTCTCTAAAGCATAACCCCAAAACGATAACTGTAAATTAGTAAGAGACATCATAGATTGCACCATATCTAATAAAGTACGATTACGACATTCGGACACACCATTACGCTGTGGTGTTCCGGGTGGCGTGAGTTGCGAAACTATTCCGCATTGTTTCAAATGTAGACCAAACTCGTAACTCAAATATTCTCCTCCACGATCAGATCATAGAAACTTTATTTTCTTGTTATGATGATTTTCAACTTCACTCTAAAATTCTTTGAACTATTCAAATATTTCAGACTTATATTTCATTAAGTAGATATACCCATATCTGCTTAAATCATCTGTGAAGGT
The DNA here is from genome assembly GCF_018294505.1 of Triticum aestivum. NCBI lineage: Eukaryota > Viridiplantae > Streptophyta > Magnoliopsida > Poales > Poaceae > Triticum > Triticum aestivum. Next base: position 58,736,704 of record NC_057809.1, on the reverse strand, counting down.
GAGAAAATAACGATATCCGCCACGAGCCTCAACATTCATTGGACCACATACATCTGTATGTATGATTTCCAACAAATCCGTTGCTCTCTCCATAGTACCGGAGAACGACGCTTTAGTCACCTTACCCATGAGGCACAGTTCGCAAGTACCAAGTGATTCATAATCAAGTGGTTCCAAAAGTCCATCAGTATGGAGTTTCTTCATGCGCTTTACACCGATATGACCTAAACGGCAGTGCCACAAATAAGTTGCACTATCATTATCAACTCTACATCTTTTGATTTCAACATTATGAATATGTGTATCACTACTATCGAGATTCATCAAAAATAGACCACTCTTCAAGGGTGCATGACCATAAAAGATATTACTCATATAAATAGAACAACCATTATTCTCTGATTTAAATGAATAACCATCTCGCATCAAACAAGATCCAGATATAATGTTTATGCTCAACGCTGGTACCAAATAACAATTATTTAGGTCTAATACTAATTCTGAAGGTAGATGTAGATGTAGCGTGCCGACTGCGATCACATCGACTTTGGAACCATTTCCCACGCGCATCGTCACCTTGTCCTTAGCCAATCTTACTTAATCCCTAGCCCCTGTTTCGAGTTGCAAATGTTAGCAACAGAACCAATATCAAATACCCAGATGCTACTGCGAGCATTAGTAAGGTACACATCAATAACATGTATATCACATATACTTTTGTTCACTTTGCCATCCTTCTTATCCGCCAAATACTTGGGGCAGTTCCGCTTCCAGTGACCAGTCTACTTGCAGTAGAAGCACTCAGTCTCAGGCTTAGGTCCAGACTTGGGTTTCTTCTCCTGAGCAGCAACTTGTTTGCTGTTCCTCTTGAAGTTCCCTTTCTTCTTCCCTTTGCCCTTTTTCTTAAAACTGGTGGTCTTATTGACCATCAACACTTGATACTCCTTGATTTCTACCTCCGCGGCTTTTAGCATTGCGAAGAGCTCAGGAATAGTCTTATTCATCCCTTGCATATTATAGTTCATCACGAAGCTTTTGTAGCTTGGTGGCAGTGATTGAAGAACTCTGTCAATGACACTATCAACAAGAAGATTAACCCCCAGTTGAGTTAAGTGATTATGGTACCCAGACATTTTGAGTATATGTTCACTGACAGAACTATTCTCCTCCATCTTGCAGCTATAGAACTTATTAGGGACTTCATATCTCTCAATCCGGGCATTTGCTCGAAATATTAACTTCAACTCCTGGAACATCTCATATGCTCCATGATGTTCAAAACGTCGTTGAAGACCCGGTTCTAAGCCGTAAAGCATGGCACACTGAACTATCGAGTAGTCATCAGCTTTGCTCTGACAGACGTTCATAACATCTGGTGTTGCTCCTGCAGCAGGCTTGGCACTTAGCGGTCCTTCCAGGACGTAATTCTTCTGTGCAGCAATGAGGATAATCCTCAAGTTACGGACCCAGTCTGTGTAATTGCTACCATCATCTTTCAACTTTGCTTTTTCAAGGAACGCATTAAAATTCAACAGAACAACAGCACGAGCCATCTATCTACAATTAAACATAGACAAGCAAGATACTATCAGATACTAAGTTCATGATAAATTTATGTTCAATTAATCATATTACTTAAGAACTCCCACTTAGAAAGATATCTATCTATATCTATATCTATATCTATATTCTATACTAATTACAGACTCCCAAAAAATTATCACGTTAATTAGAAATTAGGAGTCGTTTATCTGGTGTGGGACCGAATTATTACGGTGTAGATCATCCGATTTTTTTCAAGTGAAATAAAAAAACGTCCACCTATGGGCCCAAGAGTTATAACGACCTACGTGCTATCTTGGCTCTAGCATGTATGACAAATATAATCACCACGTACTGCAATCCCAACTTTAAAGAAATTATCTTGGATGGAGCGTATTGCTCCAACTCAAGAAAATTAATTTTGGATGGAGTTATATATTTTTTAAACTACATTAGAGGTAGTACGTAGTAGTAGAGATGGTCACATGTCAAAAAAAAAGATATGGACTCAGCTCAGCCTTCTCCTTACCTCTCACGACTCTTCTCTCCCAACTAAAAAATTCTTGGATGGAGCGTATTGCTCTCCCAGCTAACAAAAAATCTTGGATGGATTTCTATATTTTGTAGACTATATTAGATGTAGTTCGTGGGAGTAGATATGGACTCACATGTCAAAAAAAAGATATGGACTCCTTATCTCTCACGACTCTTCTCCTTCCTCTATGTCGGCAACAAAAGAAATCTATGAAAATAAAACTCCGCCAAAACTGTTGCGCCGCCGCAAGTCATCAGCGTACCCTCGGCTGAACCATACAGGAACCCATCTGGCTTGCCGCGTGCTCCGGCCGTTTTCAATTTTAATCTTTCAACCATGGTAGAATTGAAATTATAAAAAAGTACGATCCAATCAAGGATGTGCATCTTACACAGATCTCATTTTTTTCTCAGCCAGCGTTAAATCATGCGAAGAACAAGAATACATTTTTGCTCCCGTAGATGAGGAGTACCAATGGCAGTTGATTAGTATCAAATAATAAGTACAGACTCCCAAGAAATTACCACGTTAATTAAAAATTAGGAGCCGTTTATCTGGTGTGGGACCGAATTATTACGGTGTAGATCATCCGATTTTTTCCAAGTGAAATAAAAAAACGTCCACCTATGGGCCCAAGAGTTATAACGACCTACGTGCTATCTTGGCTCTAGCATGTATGACAAATATAATCACCACGTACTGCAATCCCAACTTTAAAAAGTTTATCTTGGATGGAGCGTATTGCTCCAACTCAAGAAAATTAATCTTGGATGGAGTTATATATTTTTTAAACTACATTAGAGGTAGTACGTAGTAGTAGAGATGGTCACATGTCAAAGGAAAGATATGGACTCAGCTCAGCCTTCTCCTTACCTCTTACGACTCTTCTCTCCCAACTAAAAAATTCTTGGATGGAGCGTATTGCTCTCCCAGCTAACAAAAAATCTTGGATGGATTTCTATTTTTGTAGACTATATTAGATGTAGTTCGTGGTAGTAGATATGGACTCACATGTCAAAAAAAAAGATATGGACTCCTTATCTCTCACGACTCTTCTCCTTCCTCTATGTCGGCAACAAAAGAAATCTATGAAAATAAAACTCTGCCAAAACTGTTGCGCCGCCGCAAGTCATCAGCGTACCCTCGGCTGAACCATACAGGAACCCATCTGGCTTGCCGCGTGCTCCGGCCGTTTTCAATTTTAATCTTTCAACCATGGTAGAATTGAAATTATAAAAAGGTACGATCCAATCAAGGATGTGCAGCTTACAGAGATCTCATTTTTTTCTCAGCCAGCGTTAAATCATGCGAAGAACAATAATACATTTTTGCTCCCGTAGATGAGGAGTACCAATGGCAGTTGATTAGTTTCAAATAATAAGAATCCTCCACCAATTAGCTACAAAACGAACCAACTGCAGTAGATGCGGTTGTTCGCCGAGGTGTAGAGTGCAGACCATCATATCTCCATAACTGTCCTTTGATTCTTTTCTTTGTTGTTTTAGGTTGGTAGTAACATTGGGATCGTCACTCACAAGGTTTGATGTGTGTACGTAAGTATGTTCATTGCAGGTTCATGTGAAATTAGACACAGATGTCCACATCCTTTGAAGCCATGATCAGGATCTCCTTTTGGTTAGCTTCTGTTCCCTCCCACTTCTTAGTGACTAGCTCCCTTTTGTCCAAATTTATCTATGCTTGCTAAGGTGTTAGTTAATTTAACCTTGATGTGTTTCCATCTATGATGGTTTTAAAATCTGCACATAAGCATCCCCTATATCGGAACTTGCTGTCATGGTCGATGAGTGTTCTAATGGAAGCGCAGAAACAAACATCTTCAATTCTTGATGCAAGATAAGAAGAATATGATGTCCATGAAAGTGAGAAAAGCAGGGACGTAAAATGTCCTCGGTTTCCAGTACTTAACGGTGAAAGCATATTTACTTTCAGCAATAGGTGGATCCAGAAGATAATAGCTGCGCAGGAGCTATGCCACGGTCCATGAAGCAGTTGTTAAGACATTATTTGTACAATATACAGGCACATACGCAACTAGCAGTTAGCATGACATTGAGAAAAGAGTTCATATGAGATGCTCAATTTAGATTTGAATCAATTTTATTTGGTAGCTGTGCAAAAAAAGATAATTCTGCCAGACAAGTACAACTGATCGAGCAAATGTAAGTGCTTACAAATAATAAATGATAGTGTATCTTATCAGACCCAGAATAAAAGCGTGGTCTGCATTATTTATCAATTCTTTATAGTAACTTTCCTCAGTTCCAAAGCTTCAAATTTCATATCTTATGTCTCGGACATTTGTTGTAGGAATGCAAAGAAGAGTCTGACCTTAATTCTGCACTGCTTTTTAGCATGGGTTATTCTGCGCTACCTTTAAGGAGTCAAGGTAGGTAAGGCTGGCCAAATCAAAATCGCTTATGACCATAGTTCTGCACCACCTACAAGTACAAAAATATACTTTTGTCTAAATCCTTAAAAATATATCTTTCATATATCCATTCTCGAATACTGAGAGAACAATTAACACAAAACATATATAACTAGAGATGATATTTTTAAGATGTCATAAAGATGATATAAGATGTTTAGGGAATAACAGACGCGTGCCGCGTTAAATCAATCACTTGGAGCTACTATTTTGAGCATTTTCTGATTCATTCATAAATCCTTCTACAAGCTTTTGTTTTTGCGAATAATAACATCCAGGGCCCTATTCGATTCATCATATGATTTAAAGTTTTAATTTTTAAACAGGATTATGTTTCAATAAAGCTTTTTCGGTATTTCGAGTGGCATTTTCAGCCATTGTTTGGTACCACGTCTCGACCATTAATTGTATCGAACCATGTATGACTGAAAAGTATGTCTTCGTGTTCTTGCCTGTCTTTTATTGTTGACTATGCTCTTTGTAGATCATGCAAATATAATGGGCCCAAAGCTTACTTACAGATAGTATATTAATTATTTAGAACTATCATAGCACTTTTGCATATCATGCTATGAAGAGAGAGAATGTTTATTCCAATGTGTCACTTTCTTTTCCAAATAAATAATTTAGAATTTTACATGGTTTTGCATAAATTTGAAACTGTTTTTTATCCAATCTGCAATAGTCAAGATACAAATACGCATCCACTATAATGCCAACCTAAGTTCGAGTAACCAATGTTATATATATGCTAATAATATTGTAGAATATTTGTGGGTTTTTTTGTAGAAAAATATTGTGGAGTCCTTTTTTAGTCGAATATTGTTGTGTCTCAATAATTTATTAGAAAATATTTTGTGTATTACTATATTTGACTTCAAACCATCCCACGCCTCCAGACATACCGATTTTAACTCATGGAAATTTAGTTTTAAAGAGAACTCAAAGCTTAAATTTGTAAGAAGTAAGATTCCTACTAAGATTAATTACAACTGTAGACAAACAAGACACAACTTAACATGCACGGACACATGTGTTCAAGATACGAAATTTCAGCTCTCTTAATTGTAACCCTCATGAAGATGTCAACACGACCGGTTTTAGAATTTCAATATATAACTAAATTGTGAAGTGTTTAACTAGAATACAATTTTGTGTCCAAGTGTCCTGCTAATAGAAATAAAAGATTTTTGTTGGTTAACTGAACTAAAATAGAGCCGCTACTATAACGTTTATAAATACCACAATATTTATGGTACAATTTTCCAATTTTCACATATTTTTATTACCTCTATGTTATGCAAGCAATAGAACGTAAAACTATAATAGATAGACATACCATATAAAAATATATTTTATACTAGCCCGTGCGAATGCATGGGTTGACGACTAGTCTCTCTAATCCTCTAAGTGATCACGTGATTCAAATCAACTAAATCATGTCCGATCATCACGTGAGATGGAGTAGTATCAATGGTGAACATCAATATGTTGATCATATCTACTATATGCGCTCGACCTTTCGGTCTCCGTGTTTCGAGGCCATATCTGTTATATGCTAGGCTCGTCAAATTAAACCTGAGTATTCCGCGTGTGCAACTGTTTTGCACCCGTTGTATTTGAACGTAGAGTCTGTCACACCCGATCATCATGTGGTGTCTCAGCACGAAGAACTTTCACAACGGTGCATACTCAGGGAGAACACTTATACTTTGATAATTTAGTGAGGGATCATCTTACAATGCTACCGTCAATCAAAACAAGATAAGATGCATAAAAGATAAACATCACATGCAATTAATATAAGTGATATGATATGGCCATCATCATCTAGAGCTTGTGATCTCCATCTTCGAAGCACCATCATGATCACCATCGTCACCGGTGCGACACCTTGATCACCATCGTAGCATCGTTGTTGTCTCGCCAATCTTATGCTTCCACGACTATCGCTACCGCTTAGTGATAAAGTAAAGCATTACAGCGCAATTGCATTGCATACAATAAAGTGACAACCATATGGCTCCTGCCAGTTGCCGATAACTCGGTTACAAAACATGATCATCTCATACAATAAAATTTAGCATCATGTATATCACATCACAACATGCCCTGCAAAAACAAGTTAGACGTCCTCTACTTTGTTGTTGCAAGTTTTACGTGGCTGCTACAGGCTTAGCAAGAACCGTTCTTACCTACGCATCAAAACCACAACGATAGTTTGTCAAGTTGGTGCTGTTTTAACCTTCACAAGGACCGGGCGTAGCCACACTTGGTTCAACTAAAGTTGGGGAAACTTACACCCGCCAGCCACCTGTGTGCAAAGCACGTAGGTAGAACCAGTCTCGCGTAAGCGTACGCGTAATGTCGGTCTGGGCCGCTTCATCCAACAATACCGCCGAACCAAAGTATGACATGCTGGTAAGAAGTATGACTTATATCGCCCACAACTCACTTGTGTTCTACTCGTGCACAACATCAACGCATAAAACCTAGGCTCGGATGCCACTGTTGGGGAACGTAGTAATTTCAAAAAAATTCCTACGCACACGTAAGATCATGGTGATGCATAGCAACGAGAGGGGAGAGTGTTGTCTACGTACCCTCGTAGACCAGAAGTGAAAGCGTTAGCACAACGCGGTTGATGTAGTCGTACGTCTTCACGGCCCGACCGATCAAGCACCGAAACTACGACACCTCCGAGTTCTAGCACACGTTCAGCTCGATGACGATCCCCGAACTCTGATCCAGCAGAATGTCGGGGAAGAGTTCCGTCAGCACGACGGCGTGGTGATGATCTTGATGTTCTACTGTCGCAGGGCTTCGCCTAAGCACCGCTACAATATTATCGAGGATTATGATGGAGGAGGGCACCGCACATGGCTAATAGATCTCAAGGATCAATTGTTGTGTCTAGAGGTGCCCCCCTGCCCCCGTATATAAAGGAGCAAGGGGGAGGGGCGGGCGGCCAGGAGGAGGCGCGCCAGGGAGGAGTCCTACTCCTACTGGGAGTAGGACTCCCTCCTTTCCTTGTCCAACTAGGAGAGGGGGAAGGAAGGGAGAGAGGAGAGAAAGGAAAGGGGGGCGCCGCCCCTCCCTCCTTGTCCAATTCGGACTAGAGGGGGAGGGGGCGCGCAGCCTGCCCTGGCCGCCCCTCCTCTGCTCCACTTTGGGCCCATGAGGCCCATTAACCCCCAAGGGGGTCCGGTAACCCCCGGTACTCCGTTTTATATCCGATAACTCCCGGAACCATTGCTATGTCTGAATATAGTCGTCCAATATATCAATCTTTATGTCTCAACTATTTCGAGACTCCTCGCTATGTCCGTGATCACATCCGGGACTCGGAACAACCTTCGACACATCAAAATATATAAACTCATAATGAAACTATCATCATAACGTTAAGCGTGCGGACCCTATGGGTTCGAGAACAATGTAGACATGACCGAGACACGTCTCCGGTCAATAACCAATAGCGCACCTGGATGCTCATATTGGCTCCTACATATTCTACGAAGATCTTTTATCGGTCAGACCGCATAACAACATACGTTGTTCCCTTTGTCATCGGTATGTTACTTGCCCGAGATTTGATCGTCAGTATCTCAATACCTAGTTCAATCTCGTAACCGGCGAGTTTCTTTACTCGTTCCGTAATACATCATACCACAACTAACTTATTAGTTGCAATGCTTGCAAGGCTTATGTGATGTGCAGTACCGAGAGGGCCCAGAGATACCTCTCCGACAATCGGAGTGACAAATCCTAATCTCGAAATACGCCAACCCAACAAGTACCTTCGGAGACACCTATAGAGCACCTTTATAATCACCCAGTTACGCTGTGACATTTGGTAGCACACAAAGTGTTCCTCCGGTAAACGGGAGTTGCATAATCTCATAGTCATAGGAATATGTATAAGTCATGAAGAAAGCAATAGCAACAAACTAAACGATCAAGTGCTAAGCTAACGAAATGGGTCAAGTCAATCACATCATTCTCCTAATGATGTGATCCCGTTAATCAAATGACAACTCATGCCTATGGTTAGGAAACATAACCATCTTTGATCAACGAGCTAGTCAAGTAGAGGCATACTAGTGACACTATGTTTGTCTATGTATTCACACATGTATTATGTTTCCGGTTAATACAATTCTAGCATGAATAATAAACATTTATCATGATATAAGGAAATAAATAATAACTTTATTATTGCCTCTAGGGCATATTTCCTTCAATGCGATCTATGATGTCTCTTACTGATTTACTGCTATCAATTTGGGGATATACTTTAGAGACGACCGCATTCACGTTAAATAGGGCACCATCAAAATCCGTTGAGGCGACGCCTTATGAACTATGGTTTGGCAAGAAACCAAAGTTGTCGTTTCTTAAAGTTCGGGATGCGATGCTTATGTGAAAAAGCTTCAACCTGATAAGCTCAAACCCAAATCGGAGAAATGTGTCTTCATAGGATACCCAAAGGAAACTGTTGGGTACACCTTCTATCACAGATCCGAGGGCAAGAAATTGGATGCTAAGAATGGATCATTTCTAGAGAAGGAGTTTCTCTCGAAAGAAGTGAGTGGGAGGAAAGTAGAACTTGATGAGGCAACAGTACCTGCTCCCTTATTGGAAAGTAGTTCATCACAGAAACCGCTTTATGTGATGTCTACACCAATTAGTGAGGAAGTTAATGATGATGATCATGAAACTTCAGATCAAGTTGTTACTGAACCTCGTAGGTCAACCAGAGTAAGATCCGCACCAGAGTGGTACGGTAATCCTGTTCTAGAGGTTATGTTGCTAGACCATGACGAACCTACGAACTATGAAGAAGCGATGGTGAGCCCAGATTCCGCAAAATGGCTTGAAGCCATGAAATCTAAGATGGGATCCATGTATGAGAACAAAGTGTGGACTTTGGTTGACTTGCCCGTTGATCGGCAAGCCATCGAGAATAAATGAATCTTCAAGAAGAAGGCTGACGCTGATGGTAATGTTACTGTCTATAAAGCTCGACTTGTTGCAAAAAGTTTTCGACAAGTTCAAGGGATTCTACGATGATACCTTCTCACCCGTAGCGATGCTTAAGTCTGTCCAAATCATGTTAGCAATTGCCGCATTTTATGATTATGAAATTTGGCAAATGGATGTCAAAACTGCATTCCTAAATGGATTTCTGGAAGAAGAGTTGTATATGATGCAACCAGAAGGTTTTATTGATCCAAAGGGAGCTAACAAAGTGTGCAAGCTCCAGCGATCCATTTATGGACTGGTGCAAGCCTCTCGGAGTTGGAATAAATGTTTTGATAGTGTGATCAAAGCATATGGTTTTATATAGACTTTTGGAGAAGCCTGTATTTACAAGAAAGTGAGTGGGAGCTCTGTAGCATTTCTGATGTTATATGTGGATGACATATTGTTGATTGGAAATGATATAGAATTTCTGGATAGCATAAAAGGATATTTGAATAAGATTTTTTCAAAGAAAGACCTCAGTGAAGCTACTTACATCTTGAGCATCAAGACCTATAGAGATAGATCAAGATGCTTGATAAGTTTTTTCAATGAGTACATACCTTGACAAGATTTTGAAGTAGTTCAAAATGGAACAGTCAAAGGAGTTCTTGCCTGTGTTACAAGGTGTGAAGTTGAGTAAGACTCAAAACCCGACCACGGCAGAAGATAGAGAGAGAATGAAAGTCATTCCCTATGCCTCAGCCATAGGTTCTATAAAGTATGTCATGCTGTGTACCAGACCTATTGTATACCCTGCCCTGAGTTTGGCAAGGGAGTACAGTAGTGATCTAGGAGTAGATCACTGGACATTGGTCAAAATTATCCTTGGTGGAATAAGGATATGTTTCTCGATTATGGAGGTGACAAAAGGTTCATCGTAAAGGGTTGTTGACACCAGATTTTGGCACGGTCAAGAACTTATTTAAGATGGCCTCAAATGGAGAAGTGATCTACATGGAAGAGTTCCGTATTATTGATATGAACATCATTGAAGTTTGGGTCATCACCGTCCGATTTTATCTCGAAGGCCGAAACTATGCTCAAAGTACTAAGATCTTATATTCAGAGTACAGTTTGGCCGATTAGGCCCCAAGACGACCTCAAATGGAAAAATGATCTACGTGGGTTGTCTTCGTCTCGTCGAAATGATCGATTTTGATATAAAAATCGTCCAAATCCGAGTTCGTATGCAAAAGTTAGAGCAATCGGAGTGCAGCCCTGTCACGAGGTGAGATGTGGCGCGCCCCACCAGACACATGTCTGATGGGTAGCACAAGGGAATAGCCTGTTTTGCGCGACCGATTTAACCCTCAAGATGACCTCTGATCAAAAAAACCTTCAACATGAAAGTTGTTCGTCTCGTCGAAACGGTCAAAATTGCTTTTGGGCTCGTTTTCATCCGAGATGGTTTACCACCACAAAAAAAGACCCGCAAGGTGCAACCAGTTTAAACCGAACAGTTTTGGAAAGTTCGGATAAAACCAATCCGAATTTTACTAGGGTTTTGGACATGAATCCAAGCCTTTTCCTTGCATGGGAAGTCTAGCCGCCTCTTATATATCTAAGGGGTGACGGCCGATTGAACAACACACAATCAATCAAATCATCTACCACTTTTTATCTTTTATCTTTTCTCCTTAACCCTAGTTCTTCTTCTTCCTCATTCTTCGTCTGTTCTTCTTGTTGCAGGGCGGCGAACCTCGAGGCCCTAGGGGCGATTAGGTCGACCTAGGGCAGCCCATAGCCGCCGCGTGCCCTGATGGGGTCCCTCCCGGGCGTGTGGGGTTTCGGGTCCTCAAAAGCATCCGCCGAATTGTCTTGCGTACCGCGCTTCCAGCCGGGTCTCCTTCGACGTGAGCTGCGGTGCATCACCCTCGGCGTCGAGGGTACATGGTGACGTGTTCGTGTGCGAACACACTTTTTGGCGACTCCGCTGGGGAAGAAGCTTTGAACGGTCTCCAACCCATTATTGCTACGAAGAGATCATCATCAAGTTGCTGCAATCTACAAAGGTAATATGAATACCCAATTCCCCTTTGTAGATGCAAATAATCCATATGTTGTTGCTGGATCACCTAATGAGCATAATGTATCGGCTAGCCCTAGTTTTATTAATCATGCATCTAATTATGCGCAAGGGCCGATGCAAAGCAATCTTCATGCTTCAAATTCTTATGATTTTAGCAACGTACAACATATGTATCCAACTCTCATGCATCGGCAACCCCACAAATACATATGCTGACGAACAACATGATGGGTTTGGTTAATAAATTTGAAACACCTCATGTTAAAATTTCCAATAGCATACAAGAAAGTGTTTCACCTTTTTATTCATCGGCAACTAATTTGCAATATGTGAATCCAACCTTGCCGATGAATGGGAGAATTGGCCATGCTACTACTAGCTATTCGGCCAGTTACTCTCAACCATCATATGCTACACATCATGTTAGTAATTTTCAGCATCGTATGCAACTGTAGATGTTCATAATTCGGCCCCGCATCTTCATGGTCATAGCCGAATAAGTGAAATTTTTACAGGAACACATGTGCGGTCATCAAATACTGTAGCATATAATGCATACTCTACGCAATTCAAGAATTTCGGCAACACTCACGAATCATTGCCGAAAGAATCTGAAAGTATTGCGGAGCAATCCCTTCCAGAAGCAGTTGTGGCTGCATTAAAAAAGAGCTTGGCACAAAACAAGAGAATTAGTGCTCTTTGCCTTGAACAATATGAAAAGGGGTTGTTTCCTGATTATGCTGCAATAAAGGCTAGAGTTTTGCAGGAAGATGAAACTTCATCAATTGATAGTATTGGTGAGAGAGCATATGGTTATACAGCAGTGCATACACCTCCACCTAGTACCGCAGCATATTATACACCCCCTACACAATTGCAAAATTTCGGCAACACTAACACTTCATTGCCGAAAGATCCTAAAAGCATTGGGGGGCAAACTAATCTAGAGCGGGCTAAAATTGAGAGGGGAGTTAAAGCTTTGCGCGATAGGGTGCAAGTACTTCGCCAAGAGAGAATTGATAGGGAATTAGCTCAAAGAAAAGAAGCCTTGCCAATTGATATAACCGGTGAAAATAATGATGATTCGGAAACTAAAAGTGCTTCGGTTGAAAAAGCCGAATCAAGTAGTATATATTCCGAATCCATCAAATCCAAAGAGGCAAACATTGTTGAGAAAGGGCATGGAAAGTATAGCACGACAGCCATACTTGATTTTTCTGAAGTTAATGGAACCTACTTCCTGCCCTATGAGTTTCGTGCCATAGAAATTGACGAGCTTCAAAACAAGAACAAGTAGCCGAAGAAAGTTTGGTGGACAAAGTATCTTCAAACTAATGATGCACGGAATCAAGAGAAAGATGACGACAAGGCGCTGGGGAGCTATCCGAAGGCAGAGCAAGATATTCTTCAAGTCACACCACCATCATGCTCTCCCAACATATTTGAAGAGGTATGTCTAGCAATTAATTTACCTGTTTTCAGATTTGGTCATGACTTAGTTGTTGATGCATTTATTAGAAAAATCTTCATAACAATTATTGAGAGACCAATGAAGAAGGGTAATTTATCTGTTAGCAATTAGATTGTCACAAAGCATATCAGTCAACATATTGCACCATTCAGAAAGACCGACTGCGAAAAATTATTGCAGCCAAGGCTTTCCCCATTGCTTTATCTAAAGCTCATATCTAATTGGGTAGCTCTGCTTATTTCTTACTTGGCTTACAATTGCTCTCAATTGAGACATGTATGTTCTAGCTATTTTCGTTTCAGAAATTTAAAGCCAAGGTTAAAATCTTCTGAGCAAACCGATGCCAGTATAGTTTCTTATCCAAAGACATCGGAGATAGAGTGCAAAACACAATGCATAGCCGAATGGGGTGATGCAAAATCTGAACCATTCATTTTCTTAACTCCAAAGCCGTTCTCACAACATGATCGGCTAGAAAACAAGAAGTATACCTTCAATTCAAGCATGTGTGATCAAATATTTGATTTGTTACTGAAAAATAATTACATTACAATTCTTGATCACCATGTTAAGCCACCAATCCAAGGACGAATGTATTTTAAGTTGCATGATTCGTCCAAGCATAACTTTGAGGATTGCAACATGTTTCGTCAAATAGTTAAATCGGCCATTGAAAAAGCATGATTGAAGTTTGTTGAAATACCAAGAGATGACCAGTATATTCCGATTGGTCCCGATGGCAAAAAGTTTTTGCATCGGCTGCTTCAAGCCTATCCATTGAAAGAGAAGGTAAAAACTGCAGGTGATGGGATCAAGCTTTCAAGTAAATAAGTTGTTGAAGAGCATAATGAACATAATCTTAAGGGCGAGAATTCCATCGAAGCTACAATGTAGACGCCAAGGACTGGGGTGCAGCAAGAAAATCCAATGATCGATGAAAGCAAACCAAAAGAAAACAAAGGCCGAAATAAGCACAAGTGTAAGAGATCAAAAATCATCTTCGCTGAACTATTGGATAAATATCAAAAGAAGATTGAAGAGAAGAATGCTTATCAACCAAATCATGCAAAGAAACCAAGATCACCCCCAAGGCGCAAATATGAGGATCGGTATTGGCAAAGTGAGAATTTTAATGCAACATATTCATATCCTTATTTTGGGCCGCCAATGCCAATGCCGTGGATGCCTCCCTATGCTCATATAGATCCATATTACTCATGGGACAGGTATGATACAAGGGCACATTCTCCATCTTATTTTAGACCATCTCACCAATATTATGCAGCTCCAAGAAGATCAACATTTGAACAATCACATGTTAAAGACCGTTTCAATCATAACGAATCGGTCCAGAGCTCAAGGAAGAAGAAAGAGGCGGTAAAGCAAGTTTACCGCGTGAAAAGTGATGGTCGTAAGTGTGCTACTTCAGATTTGATCTCAAATAACAAAGAGCCAATTAAAGTGTTGACATTGGCTACAAAAGGCAAAGAAGTGAAGCAATCAATTGATAAAAATCAAAGTGTCAAATCTGAAGAAAAGAGGTTGAGGGTGCACAAGGCCCAAAACGAGTTTCCATTGGTTGAAACAAAATCACAGCCGACATGCTCACTCAGCTTATCATATTGGCAAAAGAAGAAATTACAAAATCTTAGTGCACAAGAGCTGAGAAAGAAGAACATGGCATGGGTTCCCAAGAAGATCAATCAAGACAAAAATGATGTGCATGCTTCTATTGCAACAAGTACAATAAAAGTGAAGAAGGAAAAGAATGAAAGCAACAAACTATTAAGCCGAAGGTGCGCATCACAACATCAAAATCTTCGGTTAGCACATCAACCATTTTCTTCAACCATGCCGTTGATGCCTTTGCCATGGAATTCATCCCTAGGTATGATCAATTACCCTCCATGGATTTATTTTGATCCATGGATGCAACATAATTTTCTATATCATAAGAGGGTATTACCAAATTACCGTACATATGGTTAGTTACATTGTTGCTAATACAAAGGGGCCGAAATATTTTATTCCTATTTTATTTTTTTATTTCGGCTATACATAATTTGGTGGGTGAATTCTACATGGACCTCATGTTAATGGCCGATATTTATCTATCGCCCTAAGAATATGTCAAAGCATGGCTGGTGTAGTATCCTAACACCGTCCTTAGTTCAATTGGAGACCAAAACAAGCATCATGCCGCTTAAAATATTTTTTCACAATAATCAAAGCCGAATATAAAATTTTATTCGGTTTGGAGCTTTTGGTTGCCATAGGTGCTATACATGTTGAGGCTTTGGGTGATTCGTTATGAGTAGTACAACAAATATCCTAGGGTAATCAATTTTTTGACGAATCACTTATAGTTTATCTTGGAGTATGTCTAGATGCAAAATTTACCTTGGGTTGCATTAAAATTGTTCATATATTTAGACATGTTAATTGAAGAGAGTTGGCATAGCAAGCATCCGGCTACCATGTCCGTCATGGTGTATTCCATATCTATCAATAGCCGATGCTTATTCTTGCCAACATAGTTAAGGCCGAATTGGAGCTCACTACCTCGGCCATTAATGAAACTTTTATGCAGACCAAGTAAGGATTCGAGAAAGTTCATTGTTGATTATCTGCAAGATCCTAGCAGAAGGGTGGACAATATGGTTGATGGATAGTCTTGACATGCATACCTATGGAACTTTATAGTCGGATTAATGAAGTTGAGAAATTCACCGAAGCTTGCATCAAAATATTCACACAAGCAATGGCCGATATAAACTTATCGTCCTAAGCATATGCAAAATGGCCGATGTAGTGTTGACATCGTCCTTAGAGCAAGTTATGTGCAAGTTATTTTTCGGCACACAAGCTTTGCCAAAAAAACAGGGGGGCATGTGTAGAAACCTTTTGCATATTAAGATCTGATAAATTTACTACAGTGGGAATTTTCTTTCATAATTTTTGGAGCTAGGGAAGTATGGATGTTGCTGCTTTCTTTACAGACTATCATGTTTAGGCAGATTGCTATTATGTTTGCATTGTTTGCATATGTTTAGTTCTTTAATGATTCTATTTGAGGATAGGACTATTAAATATGCAGAGGCATTTAGTATGAAATGTTGAATAATAATTTTAGTGATTTGCTACAGTAGAGTATGATAAGGTTTTTGCAATGGTTTATACTAACTTATCTCACGAGTCCTTGTTGAGTTTTGTGTGGATGAAGCTTTTGAGATTTAGGGAGACCGTGATATGAGAGGAATTAAGGAGACACAAAAGCTCAAGCTTGGGGATGCCCAAGGCACCCCAAGATAATATTTCAAGAAGTCTCAAGCGTCTAAGCTTGGGGATGCCCCGGTTGGCATCCCACCTTTCTTCTTCAACAACTATCGGTTAGTATTGGTTGATCCTAAGTTTTTGCTTCTTCACATGATGTTTGCCATTCTTAGAATGTCATTTTATTTAGTTTTTCTTGCTGTTTGAATAAAATACCAAGATCTGAAATTATTAAATGTTATAGAGTCTTCACATAGTTGCATAATTATTCAACTACTCATTGATCTTCACTTATATCTTTCGGAGTAGTCTGTTGTTTGCTCTAGTGCTTCACTTATATCTTTTTAGAGCATGGTGGTGGTTTTATTTTATAGAAATAGATGAACTCTCATGCTTCACTTAGATTATTTTGAGAGTCTTAAATAGCATGGTAATTTGCTTAAAATCCTAATATGCTAGGTATTCAAGAATAATAAAATTCTCTTATGAGTGTGTTGAATACTATGAGAAGTTTGATACTTGATAATTGTTTTGAGATATGGAGATGGTGATATTAGAGTCATGCTAGTTGAGTAGTTGTGAATTTGAGAGATACTTGTGTTGAAGTTTGTGTTTCCCGTAGCATGCACGTATGGTGAACCGTTATGTGATGAAGTCGGAGCATGACTTATTGTAACGCCCTCGATGCGGCTATATCTCCCACGTGTCGAAGCACGACTTAGAGGCATAACCGCGTTGAAAGCAATGTCGCAAGTGAGGTAATCTTCACACAACCCATGTAATACATAAGGGAAAGAGATACATAGTTGGCTTACAATCGCCACTTCACACAATTACATGAATAAAGCATTACATCAACCAGATACAATCAAGGTCCGACTCCGGAATCAAAATAAAAGAAGACTACCCCAAAAGCTACACAGATTCCCGATCGTCCCGACTGGGCTCCACTACTGATCAACTAGAATGAAACAACATAAAGGACAAGATCTTCATTGAGCTCCTCCTGAACTCAGTTGCATCACCTATGCGGTATCAACGGCACCTGCAAACTGGTTTTGGAAGTATCTGTGAGTCACGGGGACTCAGCAATCTCACACCCTCACGATCAAGACTATTTAAGCTCATAAGTAAGGTAAAAGGTATGAGGTGGAGCAGCAGCAAGCGACTAGCATATATGGTGGCTAACATACGCAAATCAGAGCGAGAAGAGAAGGCAAAGCACGGTCGAGAAACTATGATCAAGAAGTGATCCTAGAACAACCTACGTCAAGCATAACTCCAACATCGTGTTCACTTCTCGGACCCCGCTGAGAAGAGACCATCACGGTCACACACTCGGTTGATGTATTTTAATTAAGATCAACTTCAGGTTTTCTACAACCGGACATTAACAAATTCCCATCTGCCCATAACCGCGGGCACGGCTTTCGAAAGTTCAAATCCCTGCAGGGGTGTCCCAACTTAGCCTATCACAAGCTCTCATGGTCAACGAAGGATATTCCTTCTCCCAAGACAATCCGATCAGACTCGGCATCCCGGTTACAAGACATCCTCGACAATGGTAAAACAAGTCCAGCAAGACCACCCGCTGTGCCGACAAATCCTGATAGGAGCTGCACATATCTCGTTCTCAGGGCACACTGGATAAGCTAAGCGTACGGGAGCCAACGTAACCCAAGTTGCCAAGGGACAGCCCCGCACGGTGCTCTGGGTTGGACCAACACTTAGAGAAGCACTGGCCCGGGGGGTTAAAATAAAGATGACCCTTGGGCTGGCCGACCCAAGGGAAAGAAACGGCTAGGTGGCGAATGGTAAAACCAATGTTGGGCCTCGCTGGAGGAGTTTTATTCAAGGCGAACTGTCAAGGGGTTCCCATTATAACCCAACCGTGTTAGGAACGCAAAATCCGGGAACATAACACCGATATGACGGAAACTAGGGCGGCAAGAGTGGAACAAAACACCAGGCATAAGGCCGAGCCTTCCACCCTTTACCAAGTATATAGATGCATTAATTAAATAAGAGATATTGTGATATCCCAACAAAATAACCATGTTCCAAATATGGAAGAAGCTCCAATCTTCACCTGCAACTAACAACGCTATAAGAGGGGCTGAGCAAAGCGGTAACACAGCCAAACAACGGTTTGCTAGGACAAGGTGGGTTAGAGGCTTGGCTTAACAATATGGGAGGCATGATAAGCAAGTGGTAGGTATCGCAGCATAGGCATAGCAAAAGAGCGAGCATCTAGCAAGCAAAGATAGAAGTGATTTTGAGGGTATGGTCATCTTGCCTGAGATCCCGCAAGGAAGAAGAACGAGTCCATGAAGAAGAAAAACGGACGTAGTCGAACGGATCCTCACAAACACGACATTATCGGAACCAACCCGAAGAAGCAACACCGAAAAGGAGCAAACAACATAGTAAACAACCAACACATGAACATGGCATGATGCACAATCAAGTATGATGCATGTCCGGTATAATGAAGCATGGCATGGCAAAGTGCACAAACAATCCTACAAATTAAGTGGAGCTCAACATGCAACTCCGTTGCATATTGACGAAACACCACATGACTTATTTAGTTCTCTCTTGTTTATGTACCCAACAAGATTAAATGTTGTTAGCATGGCAAGATGTGAAGCAAAGTAAAACTACCTATCTAGGCAAGTTTAAATGAGGCCGAAACATCGAACAACAAATCCGGAAACTCCTCATGTGCATATATTAGGTTTGGTCCTGTTCTGCCCTAAACCATATTTTAGAGTTGTTAAACATGCAAAGTAAAGCCACCATGTTAAACTAGGCATTTTTCCACCCCATTTACATATAAAGTTTATTAGAAACCGAGCCGGTTATTTAGTTATGAATTAAGTCATTTCAGCATGGCATAGGAGCAAATTTAATCAAACATCATTTTAAACATTTTAAACATAGATGAAAGTTGGATATTATTAAACTACACAAAATTCTAAGCAACTTTCATGTATAATTCATTTTAATCCAATGCACCAATTGTGTGTTATTATATGCATGTAGTCTAGGGGGGTTTCCTGCAAAACTGCTGTCTCTGGAAATTAGAAAAATCGTCCTCTCAGGAAAAAAACAACACAGGCCAGATCTGAGGCAAACTGGGCCACAAGAGGAGTAAAACAACAACAACAACAAAAAAGAAGGGGTGCTTGGGTGTGGCCTCACCCCTTGGGCCTGGCCTAGTTGATGGAGAGGCCTGGCAGGGGCGCGCGGCTCATGGGCTGGCGGGGCGGATGCGGCAGCGCTGGGCCGGCTGAATCTGAAAGGTCAACGCAAGGCGAGCGAGCTGCTCCTTCTCGTAACTGAAGAACGGAGACAACTGCAGCAAGTTCAGGACGACGCACCGCGGGAACGATTGCTGGTGATGTGGGACTTGGGCGCGACGCTGGAGATGGCGGGGCTCCCGGTGATGAGGACAAGGCAAGGAGTGGATCCAGGCAGAGGCGGCCAGGCACTTGCCGCGGGCGAGAGGCTTGGCGCGGGGTCATGGGGCTCCGGCAGCAGGGAGGCGGACCATATGGAGATCGTGCCCCGGCGAGCTGCTGCTTGTTGTTGGCCGGGCACGGACGATGAGGCCCTGATTCGACGGGGTTCAAGTCGGTAGAGGAGGCAGCGGCTGGGCGGAGCTGGAGGCCAAGGCGGCGGCGTCCTGATAGAAGCAGAGGTCACAGGCAGCAGAGGGAGTAGGTGCGTGAAGCAGTGGACGGCGCCAAGCTCGTACGTGGCGCCGGAGCACGGGGGCGCTGAGCTACAAAGAACTGGAGATGGATCTGGCGTGGCTCGCCGGATCTGGCGCGCGAGGGGCTCGGGAGGGCACCACGACGCCGGTGTGCTCCTGTAGAAAAGCAAGACCAAGATGTTGAGAGGAGGGAGAGAAAAATTGGGAAGGAAGAAGAAGCAGGGGAGGAAGGAGAGGGTTCCTATGGGAGTCACCGGCGGCAGGGCTCGTCGGAGCTGCGGGACCTACTGCTGCTCATCGCCGGCGGGGAGGGTTGGCTCGCTCCGCTCTGGTTCGAGCTCCTGCGGGGCTTGCGCATGGGTGCTGCTCAGGGCCGCTACGTCGTTGGATCAAAATCCAATGGAGCATAGGAGAGGTGGCTGATTGTGGTTGGTGGGTGGATCGGGCAGGGGAAGATCCCGAGGGGGATTTGGAAAGTGGCGGCGGGCGACGGGACACCTCTCCTAGATTTTAGGGGTTGGTCTATATATAGGGACAAAAGGATTAGGTTTGGACCCTCCGATCAAAATCGGACGGTTTCGGATAAATAGGTTAGGGAGCCCAATTAAGAAAATGGAGACGTTTTGTAGATGTTTGGGGATGTTCTGAGTCCAACGGTGACAACTCCCTGGGTCGGGTTCGGAACAACTTCCAGACACGCGCGAGGGGTTCGGTGCACTGCACAGAGAGGGTTTTCTGGACCGTGCGATCGCATCGGACGACTCCGGATGCGAAGAGGGGTAGGTGGATGGACTAGGTGGGCTGTGGCGAGGCCGAGAGGAGAGAAGAGAGAGAGGGCCCGGCAGCAGTTTCCGGAGACCGAAAACGTCCGACGTTAGACCGGCTATATTGCCGCTATAGTTATCCGTTGGGGCGTCAAACCGACTCCGAATGCGATGAAACTTGGCAGGCGGCCTACCTACACTATAATAAGACTGCACGCCAACTTTCAACCCATTCCGAGAACATTTTCCGGCCACTTATAAAAATACTATTTCGGACATGCCGCGGGCGCGTGCGAGTGTGTTTGGGCTCAGAACGGACAACGGTAAGAATGGGGAGACCCGGACGAATGCAAGTTTTGAAAACATGATGATGCAATGCACATGATGACATGAAAAGATGCAACACGCAAGCGAATGATATGGCAAAGACAGCGAATAACTGGAAGACACCTGGCGCATCGGTCTCGGGGCGTCACACTTATTTATTGATTGTCATCCTTATGAGTGGCGGTCGGGGACGAGCGATGGTCTTTTCCTACCAATCTATCCCCCTAGGAGCATGCACTTAGTACTTTGTTTTGATAACTAATAGATTTTTGCAATAAGTATGTGAGTTCTTTATGACTAATGTTGAGTCCATGGATTATACGCACTCTCACCCTTCCACCATTGCTAGCCTCTCTAGTACTGCGCAACTTTCGCCGGTACCTTAAACCCACCATATATATTCCTCAAAACAGCCACCATACCTACCTATTATGGCATTTCCATAGACATTCCGAGATATATTGTCATGCAACCATTCCATTTATTATGACACGCATCATCATTGTCATATTGCTTAGCATGATCATGTAGTTGACATTGTATTTGTGGCAAAGCCACCGTTCATAATTCTTTCATAGATGTCACTCATGCATCATTGCACATCTCGGTACACCGCCGGAGGCATTCATATAGAGTCATATCTTGTTCTAAGTATCGAGTTGTAAGTAAATAAAAGTGTGATGATCATCATTATTAGAGCATTGTCCCAGTGAGGAAAGGATGATGGAGACTATGATTCCCCCATAAGTCGGGATGAGACTCCGGACGAAAATGAATAAAAGAGGCCAAAGAAGCCCAAATAAAAAAAGAGAAAAGAGGCCATAAAAAAAGAGAAAAGGCCCAAATAAAAAAAATGAGAGAAAAAGAGAGAAGGGGCAATGCTACTATCCTTTTACCACACTTGTGCTTCAAAGTAGCACCATGATCTTCATGATAGAGAGTCTCCTATGTTGTCACTTTCATATACTAGTGGGAATCTTTCATTATAGAACTTGGCTTGTATATTCCAATGATGGGCTTCCTCAAAATGCCCTAGGTCTTCATGAGCAAGCGAGTTGGATGCACACCCACTTAGTTTCTTTTGTTGAGCTTTCATATACTTATAGCTCTAGTGCATCCGTTGCATGGCAATCCCTACTCACTCACATTGATATCTATTGATGGGCATCTCCATAGCCCGTTGATACGCCTAGTTGATGTGAGACTATCTTCTCCCTTTTTGTCTTCTCCACAACCACCATTCTATTCCACCTATAGTGTTATGTCCATGGCTCACGCTCATGTATTGCGTGACGATTGAAAAAGTTTGAGAACATCAAAAGTATGAAACAATTGCTTGGCTTGTCATTGGGGTTGTGCATGATTTAAATATTTTGTGTGGTGAAGATGGAGCATAGCCAGACTATATGATTTTGTAGGGATAACTTTCTTTGGCCATGTTATTTTGAGAAGACATGATTGCTTAGTTAGTATGCTTGAAGTATTATCATTTTTATGTCAATATGAACTTTTGTCTTGAATCTTGTGGATCTGAATATTCATACCAAAATTAAGAAGAATTACATTGAAATTATGCCAACTAGCATTCCACATCAAAAATTATCTTTTTATCATTTACCTACTCGAGGACGAGCAGGAATTAAGCTTGGGGATGCTTGATACGTCTCCAACATATCTATAATTTTTGATTGCTCCATGCTATATTATCTACTGTTTTGGGCAATATTGGGCTTTATTTTTCACTTTTATATTATTTTTGGGACTAACCTATTAACCGGAGGCCCAGCCCAGATTTGCTGTTTTATGCATATTTCAGTGTTTCGAAGAAAAGGAATATCAAACGGAGACGAAACGGAACGAAATCAACTGGAGAAGTTATTTTTGGAAGGAAACCTACTGGATAGACTTGGACCCTACGTCAGAAGATGAAGGAGGAGCTCACGAGGGTAGGGGCGCGCCCCCCTGCCTCATGGTCCCCCCTTCGGTCCACCGACGTACTCCTTTCACCCATATATACCCACGTATCCTAAAACTTCCAGAACGGAGATTAGATCGGGAGTTCCGCCGCCAGAAGCCTCCGTAGCCACCGAAAGCCAATCTAGACCCGTTCCGGCACCCTGCCGGAGGGGGCAATCCCTCTCTGGTGGCCATCTTCATCATCCCGGTGCTCTCCATGACGAGGAGGGAGTAGTTCTCCCTCGGGGCTGAGGGTATGTACCAGTAGCTATGTGTTTGATCTCTCTCTCTCTCTCTCTCTCTCTCGTGTTCTTGATTTGGCACGATCTTGATGTATCGCGAGCTTTACTATTATAGTTGGATCTTATGTTTCTTCTCCCCCTCTTCTCTCTTGTAATGAATTGAGTTTTCCCTTTGAGGTTATCTTATCGGATTGAGTCTTTAAAGACTTGAGAACACTTGATGTATGTCTTGCCGTGCGTATCTGTGGTGACAATGGGATATCACGTGATTCACTTGATGTATGTTTTTGTGATCAACTTGCGTGTTCCGCCCATGAACCTATGCATAGGGGTTGGCACACGTTTTCGTCGTGATTCTCCGGTAGAAACTTTGGGGCACTCTTTGAGGTTCTATGTGTTGGTTGAATAGATGAATCTGAGATTGTGTGACGCATATCGTATAATCATGCCCACAGATACTTGAGGTGACATTGGAGTATCTAGGTGACATTAGGTTTTTGGTTGATTTGTGTCTTAAGGTGTTATTCTAGTACGAACTCTAGGTCTGTTTGTGACACTTATAGGAATAGCCCAACGGATTGATTGGAAAGAATAACTTTGAGGTGGTTTCGTACCCTACCATAATCTCTTCGTTTGTTCTCTGCTATTAGTGACTTTGGAGTGACTCTTTGTTGCATGTTGAGGGATAGTTATGTGATCCAATTATGTTATTATTGTTTAGGGAACTTACACTAGCGAAAGTATGAACCCTAGGCCTTATTTCCACGCATTGCAATACCGTTTACGCTCACTTTTATGATTAGTTACCTTGCTGTTTTTATAATTTCAGATTACAAATACCTTTATCTACCATCCATATACCACTTGTATCACCATCTGTTCGCCGAACTAGTGCACCTATACAATTTACCATTGTATTGGGTGTGTTGGGGACACAAGAGACTCTTTGTTATTTGGTTGCAGGGTTACTTGAGAGAGACCATCTTCATCCTACGCCTCCTACGGATTGATAAACCTTAGGTCATCCACTTGAGGGAAATTTGCTACTGTCCTACAAACCTCTGCACTTGGAGGCCCAACAATGTCTACAAGAAGAAGGTTGTGTAGTAGACATCAACCTACGTACCCCCAAACTACCAGATATGGAGCCAAAAACCTAATTCCACCGTTGCAACCTTCTGTACCCGTGAGATCCCATCTTGGGGCCTTTTCCGGAGCTCCGTTGGAGGGGGCATCGATCACGGAGGGCTTCTACATCAACACCATAGCCTCTCCGATGATGTGTGAGTAGTTTACCTTAGACCTTCGGGTCCATAGTTATTAGCTAGATGGATTCTTCTCTCTCTTTGGATCTCAATACAAAGTTCTCCATGATTCTCGTGGAGATCTATTCGATGTAATCTTCTTTTGCGATGTGTTTGTTGAGAATGATGAATTGTGGGTTTATGATCAAGTTTATCTATGAACAATATTTGAATCTTCTCTGAATTCTTTTATGTATGATTGGTTATCTTTGCAAGTCTCTTCGAATTATCAGTTTGGTTTGGCCTACTAGATTGATATTTCTTGCAATGGGAGAAGTGCTTAGCTTTGGGTTCAATCTTGCAGTGTCCTTTTTCCAATGACAGTAGGGGCAGAAGGCACGTATTGTATTGTTGCCATCGAGGATAACAAGATGGGGTTTATATCATATTGCATGAGTTTATCCCTCTACATCATGTCATCTTACTTAAAGCGTTACTCTGTTCTTTTGAACTTAATACTCTAGATGCATGCTGGATAGCGGTCGATGAGTGGAGTAATAGTAGTAGATGCAGGCAGGAGTCGGTCTACTTGTCTCGGACGTGATGCCTATATACATGATCATACCTAGATATTATCATAACTATCCTCAATTCTGTCAATTGCTCAACAGTAATTTGTTTACCCACCGTAATACTTATGCTCTCGAGAGAAGCCACTAGTGAAACCTATGGCCCTCGGGTCTATTTTCCATCATATTAATCTCCTGTCAACAAGCTATTTCTGGCACTATTTGTTTTGATTTCTTTACTTGCATCTTTATCATAAAAATACCAAAAATATTATCTTATCATATTTATCAGATCTCACTTTTGTAAGTGACTGTGAAGGGATTGACAACCCCTTTATTGCGTTGGTTGCGAGGATTTTATTTGTTTGTGTAGGTGCGAGGGACTCGTGCGTGGCCTCGTACTGGATTGATACCTTGGTTCTCAAAAACTGAGGGAAATACTTACGCTGCTTTACTGCATCACCCTTTCCTCTTCAAGGGAAAACCAACGCAGTGCTCAAGAGGTAGCAATACATCGCATACACCGACTCCACTGCTGCTATGCTATCAATAAACTCGTATGTTTGTGTTATGCACGCCTCTCATGGGGCGGCTGTATATCAACTTATATAGTTTACAATGCTTGATCATCAAGGAAGATCAAGAAGATCCCAGTCCGAATCAGTACATATCTGGTAGGTGATCATATGCCTATACAAAGCTATGTATACAAAAGGAATGCGTTAACATCCCCCCTCAGTTTGTGCGTCGTATGGCAAGAGGCACAAACTGGACCGGAACTCGGAGAAGAGCTGCGACGAGAGCCCTTTTGTCATAATGTCGGCATACTGATGTGAAGATGGCACATGTAGAACCCGCACCTCACCAAGGGACACCTTCTCATGAACAAAACGAATGTCGGTCTCAAAGTGTTTGGTACGACGATGCTGGATTGGGTTGGATGCCATGTAGACTGTCACAACCCTAGCTTAGCCTTTGCTTGTCCTTGCATGATCATCATATCATCATGTTTAATTTTCTCAGAAACTTGAAATGGGGATGATAGAAACCCCCAGCACCACTCAAACCAACTAGGGTTACTAAAATACTTTTTCAATGAACCTGAAATGCCTTTCTAAAATGTTCATCATCTTTGCCTTGGTCTAGAACCTCAGTCAAAAATGGTTCACATTTTTCTAGGACAACATTGGGTCACTGAATTAAATCATACTCTATTTGCATTTGGGCATTTAAATGCTATATAATGTTTTTAATGTCCAAATAATCATGAACTAAAATGTTAACTGTTGGAAATATTCCAAACAGTGGGCTTGAGAAGTTTCATGATTTTTGAGTTAGTTTTAGTATTTTAATTAAAGCCCTAAAATTACAGAAGAATTAGAAAACAGAAATAAAAAGACAGGACAGAAAACCTACCTAACTTACCTGCAGCCCATCTGGCGCCCCAGCTAGCCCAGCACTGTGCGGCCAACTGGCCCACAGTGCCAGTCATCACCAACCTCCAGCCAGAGCAGGCAGGCTGCTTCCTGTCGCCCGCGCACCGCCCCTGGCCACCTCCTGCTTGCCACCGAGGCGTCTCCAGACGCTCTGCCTCTCCCTTCACTCTCTGCTCTCTCCCCTGGCCTCTAGACCCCCTCCCGAGCAGACCCGAACCCTCTCGTCGCCACCGATGCCGTTCACCGTAGCCACCGTGCCCCTCTGGGCCTCTCATCTTGCCCCAGAGCTCCGCCTCGCCGCCTGCTACATCCTCAACAAGCCATGCGACCCGGGAAGCTCTGCATCGACGCCATCTCCATCTTCTTCTTCATCGGCCACTGAAGCTCGCCGGCGTGGATACGCGAGCTCCAGACCCTCCCCGGCCTCGCTATTGACTCTGCTGGATTCGCCGTGAGCCCCTACCTCTTTCCCCTCTCTCCCCATGCTCGTCCGTGCCTTCTAGCCACCGTGGCCATCGGAGCCGATTGCTCCTCGCCGCCGGCCATGTCGCCACTGCGGCTATGGCCGTGCAAGCACGAGTCCGAGCTTACCACTGAGCTCACCGCACCCCCATGAGTCCAACGCGCCTAACCGCGGCTCCTGCCATGCCCTGCACCGTCGACTCGTTCGACACCCGAACACCGGCCGCTGCACTTGCCATCACCGCCATCGTTCTGGGCCATCTCCAGTGAAGCTAAGAGCACCACTGGATGCGCGCAAGCGCCAGCAACCCATAGCCACAAACCGCTCGTCGAACGGTGGCCCGTAGAGCAAACCTGACGCGGGCACCGCCGCGGTCCGTCGTCGCCGGCGGTTAAACGTCGGTGGCTGACGTGGCACCATTAGTTTAGGTGCTAATCGTGTTTAGTTATTGCCTGTGTCAATGACATGTGGGTCCCTGAGCATAATTAGGTTAGTCTAATTTTCTATTAAGATTAGTACTAATACGTGTGGACCCCACGTGTCAGCTTTGACTTTGGTCAATTCAACGTTGACCGGTCCCACCTGTCGTCCACCCAAACCAGCTTGAGACACTGACGTATGGGTCCCACAGGACAGGTTTGACCTGGCCGGCCCAGTTGACGTGCTGACGTCCCACCTAAGTCATGCTGGCACAGTAAAGCATTTTTTGGATTTAAGTTTATCTAGGAGATTCCAGAAAATAGTGCTAACTTCTAAAAATCATAGAAATTCAACCGTAGCTCAGAATGAAATAAGTTATATATGAAAAATGATCAAAAAAATCCAATCTATCCATATGTACCATTTTCATGCATGTTAGAACAACTTATGGCTGCTGTTTAGGCCAAATCATATAATGGCATTTAAACCCTCACATATGGAGTTTGAATTTGAACCTAGGGTTCAAACCTACTCCATTTAGCATGTTGCTAGTTGCATTAGCCCAACATGCTCATTTTACCATGTCATGATCATGCACCATATTGTGCATTGCATTGATTGTGTTTCTCTCTATTGCCGGTATTCGTCCCCTCTCAGTGGACGACGTTCCGATGATGAGTTCAATGACACCGATGAAGAACTATACTATCTTCAGAAGTGCGAGGCAAGCAAAAACCCCTTGTTCATTCTGATACAATCCCACTCTCTCGCTCCTGCTCTCTTTTACTGCATTAGGAGAACAACGTTTCAACTGTTACTTGCTGCGGTAGTTGAACCCCTTTTCCTCTGCATGACCTGTCATTGCCACAATAAATAGATGAAACCCACTAGCATGAGTAGGAGTTGTTTGAGCCCTGATGTGCTTACTCATTCATGATTATTTGTCATGCCTGCTATTGCTTAGAGTTGAGTCAGGTCTGATTCATCGGGAATGAATTGGAATGGTGATGAACATGTCCTACTGTGTGTGAGCTAAGTGTGTGAACACGATTTGGTAAAGGTAGCGGTGAGAGGCCATGTAGGAGTACATGGTGGGTTGTCTCATTGAAACCGTCCCAGGAACTGAGTTCTGTGTTTGTGATCCATGAACAGCTACTGCCACGCATTGGGCCCGAAACCAATGGACCCTCTTGACTTATTAACTATCTTGCCCTCTGTCCAGGAGTTGCAACTAGTTTCTAGTGTTTGTAGGATATGTGTTGGCGGCCGTGCGTAGCGCTGACCCTAGGGGTGGGCTATGATGCGGTAGATACACCATGGCACGGTGTACCGGGTGCCCGTTTGGTGTCTCGGGAACCCTGCACACATCATTTGGGGCTGTGAGCGAAACTCCGGCCGGATCTCCTCGCGGATGGAACCTGAATAGGCGATAAACCTGGACTAGAGACTTGTGTGGTTAGTCAGGTCGTGGCCGACTCCCTCGCCAGGCTTCCGCTTGAAGGTTGCGGAGATACATGACGTGTACATGGTGGTAAGTGGCGAGAGTGTGTGTAAAGAAGTACACCCCTGCAGAGTTATAAATGATCTATTCGAATAGTCGTGTTCGCTGTAAAGGACTTCTGGGTTGCCTGTACAGTTCATAGACAAGTGAAAGTGGATACTCTAAAACTCGCAAGATAAGCATGAGTGCTATGGATGGCCTTCTTGTAGGGAGACGGGAGCGGATCCATAGTGGTGTATTGATATGGTGAATATGTGGACTCGTGTGCGCCACCTCAAAAGAGTTACTTGCAGTCATAGTTTAGGTTAGCCACTGAGTCAAAGCTGGCTTGCTGCAGTTAAACTCCACTACCCCCTTTGTTGATACCGATGCATATGTAGTTAGTGCTGATGTAAGTCTTGCTGGGTACATTTGTACTCAGTTTGCCTATTTTATGTTTTTTGCAGAGAGACGTCAGTCTCGCTAGTAGTTCCGTGTGGACTCCGACGTTTAGCTTGATACCTCAGCTACGATCTTGTGCCCTCGGCAGGGTCTTGTAGATAGACAGGCTTCTCAGCCTTCTGCATTTGTAGTTGTCTGTACTCAGACAAGTTAAGCTTCCGCATGTACCTGTTGCTTGTATGCTTTGTATGTTGGGGTCATGAGACCCATGTTTGTAATATCTCGGTCCTCGGAGCCTAATGAATAAATACTTTGAGTCGTAGAGTCTTGTTGTGATGCCATGTTGTATTTACACATATCAAGCACATTGTGTGTATGATTGAAATGCTTGGTATATGCGGGATCCGACAACGTAGTTGTTTATCCTTTGTAGCCTCTCTTATGGGGAAATGTAGTCTTGTGCTTCCATGAGCCATAGTAGTCTGCTACAGCCCGGGTTCCCGGAGTCCTGTTAGCCCAGTGCTACAGCCTGAATTCACACGCTGCTGACCGACATGCTCGATGTTGATTCATGTATGCCTGTCCCCGTAAGTTAGTGCCACTTTGGGTTCACGACTAGTCATGTCGGCCCGGGTTCTCTGTCATATGGATGCTAGCGACACTATCATATACGTGAGCCAAAAGGCGCAAACGGTCTCGGGCCATGGTAAGGCGACACCCGTGGGAATACCGTGCGTGAGGCCGCAAAGTGATATGAGGTGTTACCGGCTAGATTGATGTGATTTGGAATCGGGGTCCTGACAGCTTTGGTATCATAGCCTGACTGCCTGTAGGATTACCAAGCCAAACTGGTCGAAGTTGAGTCTAGAAATGCTTTAGTTATATAAGGGAATTGATTGTGGAAGGGAACGTAAGGCTCTTTTTACTCCTTATACCTCATTCCCTCTATCTGAGTCATCCTCTTCCTTTCTACAGGGATTAATAACTATGCTTCTCATCTTTCTATCAGGATCACGTGTTGCTAATCCGTAGAATCTTAGGATTGTTGGTTCCAGGCCTCAGTTCAATTTCTACTACTTTTAGTATGTTGTCAGTTGAATCAGACCCTTGATATTGTGATGTTGAGTGGTTATGCCACCATTTTTCAGGATGTCTCAAATCCTTTGAGCAATTACAGCCGTTATGCTGTCCGAGTCATCCCAGGTTTCTAAACAGTCTGATGCATTTGCAAATTCCTTCTTACCGTTCTGAAGTTCTGTTGTGCCAGATCAACCACACTAACTAGTGTGTTGAGGTACTTCATTGCCTCGGCATTTGTGTTGGAGCTATTATTATGACCCTAGGTGTCTAGAGTATCACCTAGTAACCTAGCCATGTTTTGTGTTCCCAGTGTCATGATTCTAGCCACCATTCTCGAAAGCATCCCGTGATGCCATTTAGTAGTAGGTATTCTACTCCTGGGTTCTTGACCCAAGATTCACTCTACTTACCTCGTGTTGATAGTGTTGCTCGTACCTTTAGGATATTAGTAACCTTTGCGATAGTCCTCGAGGTCTGTGGTATTTCCTTCTTCCAAATACCATGAACCATTAAGGCAGAAGTTCTTTGAACCAAAAGCTCACAATCAGAGTACTCTTGAGGAGTTCTCCATCCATAATTGGGATTCTGCCAGTTCTACCTTTCTGCATGGGTTATCTGGAAGAAACCTATTGAACTTGGTTCGACATATTAATCTATGCATCCACAACTTAGAAAGATATATGTTCCCTTGAGTTGTCCCTCTTCATTTGTATTCCAACCATCATCTATCAATTGATAGTCAGGAGTAATTGTGCATCCGTGTTATCGATGCTTATTATTCTTGTGGTCCGTCAAGCCATTCTAGTTCAGAATGACTAGGAGAAACAAACTCCAGTACCTCATCCATTTCTAGGATTGGGTCAAAGCAGTTTAAATCATCATCCTAAGATTGATCATGCTACCTAGTCCTTATTTCTGGTGCACTCTTTGATCCATGAGTCGGGATTGTGTCAATCCCTCACTCTTTTGATCATATTGTCTTGCCCTGAAAAGCAAGATCGTTCCCGAGCTTAGAGTCATATCGGTGGTTCGTGATTTTCCGGATATCTTCACGGAAGTATCACCAGGTCATCCCCTGACCGATATGGTGAGTTCGTGATCAAGTTGGTTTACCAATAAACCACTCTTTATCCAAGACTCCGTGTTGGATACCCCTGAGCTAGTTAGTTAAGCTAAACAACAACTTGGATAGTTGGAAGATAAAAGCTTTGCCAAACTTAGTTCACACTAAGGGATATCCTTGAGTGTGTGTGTGTGTGTGTGTTGAAGAAAGATGATATCTTCATCGACTGATACCCGTGATCAGTTGTTGAATCTATTGTCTTATCGAAACTTTGATTTGAGTATGGGCTATCGTCAAGTCAAATCAGAACCAACGATGTTCGCAATGTTGTCTTACTCGTGGTTAATCCCTCGAGCATACACCATTACATCTTTTGGTCTGACCAATGCTATCACCGTGTTCACATGATGGTGGAAGTCTAGTGATATGGAAATTCCGATGAGTTGTTGTTGAGCCCATCAGCAGCATTTTGTCTCCCCCATGATTCATGTTGAACATCAACCTAGTGTTGGAAACTTTGTAAGCAATGTCTTCGTGTTCCTCTCATGAAGCTTATGCTTGGATGGAAGAAGTGACTTCCTCGAATTCATGTGCATTTGATGCAAGTTGCCGTCGTGAGTTTGGGATAGACTGTTTTTGTTTCCTCTGGTACCATCCCAAGTCAATTATGCATGTGCGAATGTATTCTATGGTATGGTAGATTAATTACCTCCACTCCATATGTATACCCTAGCACACCAAGCCACTGATTGATTTGTTCAAAGAAAAGAAGTTCATGCGCTAATCCAGAAGGGCCCGGACGGAGATGCACAAGACTTTGTTATCTCAATGATGGTTCCCAATCAGAACTCGGTAGTGTTTTATTGCAAGACTACCATGTGATCATGCTTGTCTGGGACAGCGTGTTCACATGTGTGTAGCCGAACCAGCTCATGTTTTGGAGCATACCATCGTAGTTCATTTCCTGAGAATCTCGCAATGTCATCTTGTCGATTTGTGTTGCAAACTTTCTTTTCAGACATGCTGAGTCTGAAGTATCCTATCACCAATCGGATCTGAATCTCAGGCAGATATGATGGTTGGAACATTCCCAACAGTTGCATTTTGTTCCCAGCTTGGACCGCCATTGTGCCAATTTCCCATGGGTTGCCCTTCTCAACAATTGTTGTTTAGGATCATCTTCAACAGTGGACTTACCATGGGTCCCATCCATCTCCGATGATAAGCAAAATCATCCATCACGTTGTCTTCAACAAGGTAGTCCACATCATCCATTCTAGTCTGGGTATGTCATTTCGTCAAACTCTTTGAAACGATCAATTGTGATTTTCCTTAGGCTGGTGAGAGTTTCAATGATCTAGATATCAAAAGTAATTCTTTTTGCCATTTAAGGGAATAACTCTACGAGTAACCTCCCCCAAGGTGCCCCGCTATGGGATCATGGCAATTATTTCCTCGCCACCTTAACACCATCCACCATCTCTCTAAGCGTGGAATTGTTGCCCACCAAATCAAATCTCGTCGTTTGTTCTGCCATCCCTCTCGATGTGTTTTGTGTCTCAACTCGAGATGTTTGAACATCTCATTCCGCGAGTTGATCTTGTATAGCTCGATCTTTGAGAAGATCAATTCTAGTAGAGTTTCTTTCCATTGTCATTGCGTGGATGAAGATCTCAAAAGCGAGGATGTCAGAATCAACGTATGCAACGAATCAAAAACCTTATGAGGTGCAACCTGGATCGTGAAGGTTGTGTTGGTCTTGTGCCCCTCTATCTTCTTACCTCACATCTTGAATCTCGGTACGAGATTCTTGTTTAGTGGGGGTGAGTTGTCACAGCCCTAGCTTAGCCTTTGCTTGTCCTTGCATGATCATCATATTATCATGTTTAATTTTCTCAGAAACTTGAAATGGGGATGACAGAAACCCCCAGCACCACTCAAACCAACTAGGGTTACTAAAATACTTTTTCAATGAACCTGAAATGCCCTTCTAAAATGTTCATCATCTTTGCCTTGGTCTAGAACCTTAGTCAAAAATGGTTCACATTTTTCTAGGACAACATTGGGTCACTGAATTAAATCATACTCTATTTGCATTTGGGCATTTAAATGCTATATAATGTTTTTAATGTCCAAATAATCATGAACTAAAATGTTAACTGTTGAAAATATTCCAAACAGTGGGCTTGAGAAGTTTCATGATTTTTGAGTTAGTTTTAGTATTTTAATTAAAGCCCTAAAATTATAGAAGAATTAGAAAACAGAAATAAAAAGAAAGGACAGAAAACCTACCTAACTTACCTGCAGCCCATCTGGCGCCCTAGCTAGCCCAGCACTGTGCAGCCCATTGGCCCACAGTGCTAGTCATCACCAACCTCCCGCCAGAGCAGGCAGGCTGCTGCCTGTCGCCCGCGCACCGCCCCTGGCCACCTCCTGCTTGCCACTAAGGCGCCCCCAACGCATCTGGAGATGCCCCGCAGCCCCCTCTGCCTCTCCCTTCGCTCTCTGCTCTCTCCCCTGGCCTCTAGGCCCCCTCCCGAGCAGACCCGAACCCTCTCGTCGCCACCGACGCCGTTCACCGTAGCCACCGTGCCCCTCTGGGCCTCTCATCTTGCCCCAGAGCTCCGCCTCGCCGCCTGCTACGTCCTCAACAAGCCATGTGACCCGGGAAGCTCTGCATCGACGCCATCTCCATCTTATTCTTCGTCGGCCACTGAAGCTCGCCGGCGTGGATACGCGAGCTCCAGACCCTCCCCGGCCTCGCCGTTGACTCTGCTGGATTCGCCGTGAGCCCCTGCCTCTTTCCCCTCTCTCCCCGTGCTCGTCCGCGCCTTCTAGCCACCGTGGCCATCGGAGCCGATTGCTCCTCGCCGCCGGCCATGTCGCCACTACGGCTACGGCCGTGCAAGCACGAGTCCGAGCTTACCACTGAGCTCACCGCACCCCCACGAGTCCAACGTGCCTAACTGCGGCTCCTGCCATGCCATGCACCGTCGACTTGTTCGACACTCGAACGCCGGCCGCCGCACTTGCCATCACCGCCCTCGTTCTGGGCCATCTCCAGCGAAGCTGAGAGCACCACTGGATGCGCGCAAGCGCCAGCAACCCGTAGCCACAAAGCGCTCGTCGAACAGTGGCCCATAGAGCAAACTCGACGCGGGCACCGCCGCGGTCTGTCGTCGCCGGCGGTTAAACGTCGGTGGCTGACGTGGCACCATTAGTTTAGGTGCTAATCGTGTTTAGTTATTGCCTGTGTCAATGACATGTGGGTCCCCGAGCATAATTAGGTTAGTCTAATTTTCTGTTAAGATTTACTAATACGTGTGGACCCCACGTGTCAGCTTTGACTTTGGTCAAGTCAACGTTGACCGGTCCCACCTGTCGTCCACCCAAACCTGCTTGAGACACTGACGTATGGGTCCAACAGGTCAGGTTTGACCTGGCCGTCCCAGTTGACTTGTTGACGTCACACCTATGTCATGCTGACGCAGTAAAGCATTTTCTGGATTTAAGTTTATCCAGGAAATTCCAGAAAATAGTGCTAACTTCTAAAAATCATAGAAATTCAACCGTAGCTCAGAATGAAATAAGTTATATATGAAAAATGATCAAAAAAATCCAATCTATCCATTTATACCATTTTCATGCATGTTAGAACAACTTATGGCTGTTGTTTAGGCCAAATCATATAATGGCATTTAAACCGTCACATATGGTGTTTGAATTTGAACCTAGGGTTCAAACCTACTCCATTTAGCATGTTGCTAGTTGCATTAGCCCATCACACTCATTTTACCATGTCATGATCATGCATCATATTATGCATTGCATTGATTGTGTTTCTCTCTATTGCCGGTATTCGTCCCCACTCAGTAGACGATGTTCCGACGATGAGTTCAATGACACCAATGAAGAACTATACTATCTTCAGAAGTGACAGGCAAGCAAAAACCCCTTGTTCATTCCGATACAATCCCACTCTCTCACTCCTGATCCCTTAAACCCACTAGCATGAGTAGGAGTTGTTTGAGCCCTGATGTGCCTACTCATTCATGCTTGTTTGTCATGCCTGCTACTGCTTAGAGTTGAGTCAGGTCTGATTCATCGGGAATGAATTGCATGGTGATGAACATGTCCTACTGTGTGTGAGCTAAGTGTGTGAACACGATTTGGTAAAGGTAGCGGTGAGAGGCCATGTAGAAGTACATGGTGGGTTGTCTCATTGAAACCATCCTCATGAACTAAGTTCTGTGTTTATGATCCATGAACAGCTACTACCATGCATTGGGCCCGAAACCAATGGACCCGCTCGACTTATTACCTACCTTGCCCTCTG
This sequence comes from Triticum aestivum, assembly GCF_018294505.1. Lineage (NCBI taxonomy): Eukaryota > Viridiplantae > Streptophyta > Magnoliopsida > Poales > Poaceae > Triticum > Triticum aestivum. The sequence goes on along the minus strand of NC_057809.1, from coordinate 58,700,877 downwards.
TCCAGGAGTTGCAATTAGTTTCTAGTGTTTGTAGGATATGTGTTGGCAGTCATGCATAGCGTTGACCCTAGTGGTGGGCTATGATGCGGTAGATACACCATGGCACGGTGTACCAGGCGCCCGTTTGGTGTCTCCGGAACCCTGCACACATCGTTTGGGGCTGTGAGCGAAACTCCGGCCGGATCTCCTCGCGGATGTAACCTGAATAGGCGATAAACCTAGACTAGAGACTTGTGTGGTTAGTCAGGTCGTGGCCGACTCCCTCGCCAGGATTCCGCTTGAAGTTTGCCGAGATACACGACGTGTACATGGTGGTAAGTGGCGAGAGCGTGTGTGAAGAAGTACACCCCTGCTGGGTTATAAATGATCTATTCAGATAGCCGTGTCCGCTGTAAAGGACTTCTGGGTTGCCTGTACAGTTCATAGACAAGTGAAAGTGGATACTCTAAAACTCGCAAGATAAGCGTGAGTGCTATGGATGGCCTTCTCGTAGGGAGACGGGAGCGGATCCATAGTGGTGTATTGATATGGTGAATATGTGGACTCGTGTGCGCCACCTCAAAAGAGTTACTTGTAGTCATAGTTTAGGTTAGCCACTGAGTCAAAGCTGGCTTGCTGCAGTTAAACTCCACTACCCCCTTTGTTGATACCGATACATATGTAATTAGTTCTGATGTAAGTCTTGCTGGGTACATTTGTACTCACGTTTGCCTATTTTTTGTTTTTGCAGAGAGACGTCTGTCTCGCTAGTAGTTCCGTGTGGACTCCGACGTTTAGCTTGATACCTAGTTACGATCTTGTGCCCTTGGCAGGGTCTTGTAGATAGACAGGCTTCTCAGCCTTCTTCATTTGTAGTTGTCTGTACTCAAACAAGTTAAGCTTCCGCATGTGCATGTTGCTTGTATGCTCTGTATGTTGGGGTCATGAGACCCATGTTTGTAATATCTCGCTCCTCGGAGCCTAATGAATAAATACTTTGAGTCATAGAGTCTTGTTGTGATGCCATGTTGTATTTACACATATCGAGCACATTGTGTGTATGATTGAAATGCTTGGTATGTGTGGGATCCGACAACCTAGTTGTTTATCCTTGGTAGCCTCTCTTATGGGGAAATGTAGTCTTGTGCTTCCATGAGCCATAGTAGTCTGCTACAGCCCGGTTCACCGGAGTCCTGCTAGCCCAGCACTACTGCTCCGGAACACTTGACTGGCCGGCATGTGATTCACTTTGTTTCTGTGTCTGTCCCTTCGAGGAAATGTCACGCGGTGACATCCGGAGTCCTGCCTAGCCTACTACAGCCCGGGTTCCCGGAGTCCTGTTAGCCCAGTGCTACAGCCCGGATTCACACGCTGCTGACCGACATGCTCGATGTTGATTCATGTATGCCTGTCCCCGTAAGTTAGTGCCAATTTGGGTTCACGACTAGTCATGTCGGCCCGGGTTCTCTGCCATATGGATGCTAGCGACACTATCATATACGTGAGCCAAAAGGCGCAAACGGTCTCGGGCCATCGTAAGGCGACACCCATGGGAATACCGTGCGTGAGGCCGCAAAGTGATATGAGGTGTTACCGGCTAGATCGATGTGATTTGGAATCGGGGTCTACACATAGACGGTGCTAACATTATCACAGAAGACAATGGTGGCAGTCGATAGGGGATGATGAAGCTCACCGAGAAGCTGCCGGATCCAAGAACACTCAGCTACGACATGAGCAACAGCACGGTACTCTGCCTCGGCACTAGAACGAGATATGGTGGTCTGGCGTTTGGACGACCAAGAGACCAAAGTATCACCTAGATAGACAAAATATCCAGAGGTCGAACGTCTGGTGTCGGGGCATCCTGCCCAGTCAGCGTCAGAGTAAGCTATGAGAGAGGTCGACGAAGAGCGGGAGATGTGTAAGCTGAGGTCAAGGGTGCCCTTGATATACTGGAGTATACGCTTGACCAGGTGCAGATGTGACTCGCGAGGTGCATTCATATAAAGATAAGCCTGCTGAACAGCGTGCGCGATGTCGGGTCACGTGAGTGTCAAGTACTGTAGAGCTCCAACATAGCTGTGGTACTCGGTGGGATCAGTGAGAAGAGGACCATCTTGCGCCGAGAGCTTGCACTTGGCGTCAATGGGAGTAGCCGACGGATTACAATCTACCATGCCGGCACGCTGGAGGAGATCCAATGCATACTGTCGCTGTGAGAGCACCATACCAGACGTTGTTCGAGTGACAGGAATGCCGAGGAAGAATGATAAGGCGCCAAGATCCGTCATGGCAAACTCGGAGTGGAGCTGCTGATTAAGACGACGAAGTAGCTGATCCGTGGAGGCGGTGATCACAATCTCATCTACATATACAAGAATGTAGGCGAGGTCATGACCACTCTTGTAGATGAACAGAGAGACATCTGACTTGGATGCGACAAATCCCAACCAATGTGCAAAATGAGCAAAACGCTGGTACCAAGAACGCGGAGCTTGCCTGAGACCGTAGAGCGATTTGTGGAGACGACACACATAGTCCAGGCAGCGAGCATCGACGAAGCCGAGAGGTTGCTAACAGTAAACCTCCTCATCAAGATTGCCATGAAGAAAGGCGTTCTTGACATCGAGCTGGTGAACCGGCCACGCCCGTGAAACGGCAAGGCTGAGGACGATGCGTATCGTGGCCGGCTTGACCACGGGGCTGAATGTCTCGTCGAAATCGATGCCCGGCTGTTGAGAGTAGCCACGGACCACCCACCGAGCCTTGTAACGAGCAAGGCTTCCGTTAGAATGAAACTTATGCTTGAAGATCCATTTTCCTAAAACAACATGAGCACGAGAAGGTCGAGGAACAAGTGACCAAGTTCCGTTAGCAACAAGAGCATCAAATTCCTCGAGCATGGCACGACGCCAATGAGGGTCATGGAGAGCACCCCGGTATGTTTTGGGAATGGGAGAGGGAGTGGAGTGTGATGTCGTGAGGTTTGGACGATCGGTGGGTTGGAAGAGCCCACGTTTGGCACGTGTGAGCATCGTGTGCGTGTTACTCGGTGATGGCGGCCGGTGAATGATGACGGGTGGCGACAAGTCAGGAGACACGGAGGAGGAGGCCGTCGGGCCAGGTGGAGGGCTGGACGAGCGCAAAGGCGGGCTGATGGGAGTTGGTGACACCATGGGAGGCGGAGAGCCATTGTGCATGGCTGGAGACGGGGCTGCATGCAGGGTAGCTGGAGACGGGGTTGCATGTGCGGTGGGTGGAGGAGAGTTGGCACAGGCCGACGTAGGGCCGGGTGGAGCAACATGCATGGCGGGTGACGGATATGCATGCATAACGGGTTGGGTCTGGGTTGGTGCATGGTGTGTAGCCGCTAGGTGGAGTAGGAAATCTAGATCAGCTAGTTGAGTGGGTGCGTGATCATGGATATGACAGAAAGGAAAAACATGTTCGTCGAAAGTGACATGGCAAGAAATAATAACTCGCCGGGTGGCAAGATCGAGACAGCGATAGCCTTTGTGTTGACTAGGATAACCAAGAAACACACACGCGACAGATTGAGGAGAGAGTTTGTTCTTGGCGGTGGCGGATTGATTGGGATAGCATAGACAACCGAAGACACAAAAAGTCGCATAATCAGGTGGAGAGTCATATAAGCAAATATAGGGTATGGCAAAGTCTATGGCTTGGGAAGGGCGTATGTTGACGAGATGGGTAGCGGTTGCAAGGGCCTCCGCCCAATAGGATGGCGGCATGGATAACTGAAACATAAGGCTCCGGATCACGTCATTGATTGTATGAATGGCGCATTCGGCCTTGCCGTTTTGGGTAGAAGTGTAGGGGCACGAGAGGCGAAGACGAATGCCATTAGAGGAGAAAAAGGTGGTAACTGTTGAGTTGATAAACTCAGTGCCATTGTCAGCCTGCATGGCAACGAGGGGACGAGAAAATTGTGTCTGAACATACGCGACAAAGTTGAGGAGAATGGCAGCGGTTTCAGACTTTTGACGTAGAGGGAAAGTCCACATAAAATGTGAAAAATCGTCAACAATAATGAGATAATACTTAAAGCCCGAATTACTCAAAACTGGAGAGGTCTAGAGATCACAATGTATCAATTTGAACGGTTCGACGCTTATTGAAGATGACCTAGAGAAGGGCAAGTGCACGATGCTTGCCGAGTTGACAAGCATGACAAACACATGAAGCTGCCTTATTAAAAGAAATAAAAGACTGTTTATGAAGTTGGGACATGGCGTCACGTCCTGGATGTCCTAAGCGGCAATGCCAAAGCTCGGTGGAGGTAGTGGTGAGGAGTCCATGGGCGTGGTGATGGACGACAGACGATGGGAAGATGTAGAGATCTCCTTGGCTATTGCAGCGAAGGATCACGGCCCTGGTGCGAAGATCCTTCACAAAAAATCCGAACGGGTCAAATTCACTGGAACAAAGATTGTCAATAGTGAAACGACGAGCAGAGAGTAAATTTTGACAATGTGAGTGTCAGGACCCCGATTCCAAGTCACATCGATCTAGCCGATAACACCTCATATCACTTTGCGGCCTCACGCACGGTATTCCCACGGGTGTCGCCTTACCATGGCCCGGGACCGTTTGCGCCTTTTGGCTCACGTATATGATAGTGTCGCTAGCATCCATATGACAGAGAACCCGGACCGACATGACTAGTCGTGAACCCAAAGCGGCACCAACCTATGGGGATAGGCATACATGAATCACATAGAGCATGTCGGTCAGCAGCGTGTGAATCCGGGCTATAGCACTAGGCTAACAGGACTCCGGGAACCCGGGCTATAACAGGCTAGGCAGGACTCCGGATGTCACCGCTTGACATTTCCCCAAAGGGACAGACACAGGAACAAAGTGAAACACATGCCGGCCAGTCAAGTGTCCTGAGCAGTAGTGTTGGGCTAGCAGGACTCTGGTGAACCGGGCTATAGCGGACTACTATGGCTCATGGAAGCACTAGACTACATTTCCCCATAAGAGAGGCTGCCAAGGATAAACAACTAGATTGTCGGATCCCACACATACCAAGCATTTCAATCATACACACAATATGCTCGATATGTTTAAATACAACATGGCATCACAACATAACTCTACGACTCAAGTATTTATTCATTAGGCTCCGAGGAGCGAGATATTGCAAACATGGGTCTCATGACCCAACAATCATAGCATACAAATCAAAGCACATGCGGAAGCTTAACATGTCTGAGTACAGACATCTACAAATGAAAAAGGCTAAGAAGCCTGACTATCTACCAGATCCTGCCGAGGGCACAAGATCGTAGCTGAGGTATCAAGCTAAACGTCGAAGTCCACACGAAACTACTAGCGAGACTAAAGTCTCTCTGCAAAACATTAATTAAGCAAACGTGAGTACAAAAGTACTTAGCATGACTTACATCAGAACTAGCTACATATGCATCGGTATCAACAAAGGGGGTAGTGGAGTTTGACTGTAGCAGGCCAGCTTTGACTCAGTGGCTATCCTGAACTACGACTGCAAGCAACTCTTTTGAGGTGGCGCACACGAGTCCACATATTCACCATTCAATACACCACTATGGATCCGCTCCCATCTCCCTACGAGAACGCCATCCATAGCACTCACTCTTATCTTGCGCATTTTAGAGTATCCACTTTCACTTGTCTATGAACTGTTATAGGCAACCTAGAAGTCCTTTACCGCGGACGCGGCTATTCGAATAGTTTTATACCCTGCAGGGGTGTACTTCATCACACATGTTTCCACCACTTAGTGTCTGCACACGACATGTGCTCGGCAGACTTCAAGCAAAAGCCGACGTGGGTGTAGACCACGACCTGACTAACCACACAAGTCTCTAGTCCAGGTTTATCGCCTATTCGGGTTCCATCCGCAAGGAAATCCGGCCGGGGTGTCCTCAACGGCCCCAAACGATGTGTACAGGGTCCCGAGACGCCAAACGGGCGCCCGGCATACCCGGCCACGGTGTATCTACCGCATCATAGCCCACCCCTAGGGTCAGCGCTACGCACGGCCGCGAACACATAACCTATAAACACCAGAAACTAGTTGCAACTCCTGGACAGAGGACGAGAGGGGTCAGTAAGTCGAGCGGGGTCATATTTCAGGGCCCAATGTGTGGTAGTAGCTGTTTCATGGATCACAAACACAGAACTCAGTTCCTAAGGACGGCTTCAATGAAACAACCCACCATGTACTCCTACATGGCCTCTCATCGATACCTTTACCAAATCATGTTCACACACTTAGCTCTCAACAGTAGGACATGTTCACACACCTCCGATTCATCCCCGATGAATCAGACCTGACACAGCCCTAAGCAATAACAGGCACAACAAACAAGCATGAATGAGTAGGCACATCAGGGCTCAAAAAACTCTGACTCATGCTAGTGGGTTTCATCTATTTACCGTGGCAATGACAGGTCATGCAGAGGATAAGGGGTTCAACTACCGCAACAAGTAACAGATGAATCGTTGTTGTCCTAATGCAGTAAAAGAGAGCAGGAGCGAGAGAGTGGGATTGTATCGGAATGAACAAGGGGGTTTTGCTTGCCTGGCACTTTTTAAGATAGTATAACTATTCATCGGTGTCAATGATCACATCGTCGAAGCAACGTCTACTGAGAGGGGACAAATACCGGCAACAGAGAAAGAAACACAATCAATGCAATGCACAATATGATGCATGATCATGACATGGTAAAATGAGTGTGTTGGGCTAATGCAACTACAAACAGATGGGTTTGAGCTATTTTGAACCAAAGATTCAAAGTTCAAACTCATTTGTGGTCTTAAATAGTGCTTTATCATGTTTTGCACTAAACAACAAGTTAACTTGTTTAAACATGCATGAAACTAGTACAGATGGATAGATTGGATTTTTTTGATCATTTTTCATATATAATTTATTTCATTCTGAGCTACGGTTGATTTTATATGATTTTTAGAACTTTAAAACATTTTCTGGAATTTCTTGTGAAAGAATAAGTCCAGAAAAAGAGTTATTGCACCAGCATGACGTCAGGGTGACGTTGGCAGGTCAAAGGCGCCAGCCCAGGTCAAACCTGACGGCTGGGACCCACATGTCAATGAAACAACTAACTAACAGAGTTAGTTAGTGTTAGGTTAGCACCAACCTCGGTTAATTAGGGCATGGGCCCACTAGTCAGTGACTGTACTAATTAATCTAAGTCAGTTAGCACTAACCTAAAACTAATTAGAGATTAACAGGGCAGGCCCGCGCGTTAGTGACACAGGGGCTAAACACGGTCAAACCCAATGCTGACTGGGTTTGACACTGCAGTAGGGCCTGCTGTTAGTGGCTATTAGGGTTGCTTAGGTGGCGGGGTTAGCATCTAATGATGGCCACGTCGACACTCGCCAGAGCATGGCCGGCGACGACCACAGCCGACGGCGGAGGCACGCCGGAATCGCGGCTCCGGCGTCCTTTCGACGCGCGGATGGGTGCTGAGGGTGGCTGGCGCTCACGCGCATCTAACGGAGCAGGTGGGAGGCTGTGGGGTGGATGGAGCTCGCCGGAAGTGAGCTCGCGGCGGTGCCGGAGTTCGGGTGAGTGCGGGGTTTGCGGCTACGGTGCAGGGCAGGCCTAACGGGCGGGTGATTCGAGCTCCTGGAGACTCCCTGAGTGCGTTGACGTGCTCGGAGGCAAGCTTGCGCGGCCGTAGCCGCGGTGGCGGAATGGCCGGCGGCGAGGAGCTATCGGCTCCGATGGACAGCGGGGCTAGAGGAGGAGAACGACGGTGGGGAGAGAGGGGTTCGGTAGAGGAGCTCACGGCGGGGTCAGCGGTGATCTCAGCGTGCTCAGGGATGGCCTGGTGACGATGAATCGGCCGACGACAGCCGTCGGTGCAGAGGGCGAAGATGGTGTCAATGACGGCGCTCCAGGGCGTCCGGCGTCATGTGGCTCGGCGGGGAGGACCGGGGCGTCACGGCGGAGATCAGCGGTGCGTCGCAGAGGCTCGGAGATGGCTGTGGCCGTGGGGGAGCTCATCGGCGGCGACGGATGCATTAGGTCACCCTCATGGAAGGGACTAGAGGGCAAAGGAGAGAGCAGAGAGTGAGAGAGAGGAGCGAGGGGAGGCGTTGGGCGTCTCCGGGCGCGGATCAGGTCGAGGGAGGCAAGCAGGAGGTGGCCGGGAACGCACGCGCGCGCGCCACGCTTCCCTATGCCTACTGGCAGGAGGAAGAAGACGGCTCTGCCTGAAGGAAATATGCCCTAGAGGCAATAATAAAGTTATTATTTATTTCCTTATATCATGATAAATGTTTATTATTCATGCTAGAATTGTATTAACCGGAAACATGATACATGTGTGAATACATAGACAAACAGAGTGTCACTAGTATGCCTCTATTTGACTAGCTCGTTGATCAAAGATGGTTATGTTTCCTAACCATAGACAAAGAGTTGTCATTTGATTAACGGGATCACATCATTAGGAGAATGATGTGATTGACTTGACCCATGCCATTAGCTTAGCACTTGATCGTTTAGTTTGTTGCTATTGCTTTCTTCATGACTTATACATGTTCCTATGACTATGAGATTATGCAACTCCCGTTTACCGGAGGAACACTTTGTGTGCCACCAAACGTCACAACATAACTGGGTGATTATAAAGGTGCTCTACAGGTGTCTCCGAAGGTACTTGTTGGGTTGGCGTATTTCGAGATTAGGATTTGTCACTCTGATTGTCGGAGAGGTATCTCTGGGCCCACTTGGTAATGCACATCACTATAAGCCTTGCAAGCATTGCAACTAATGAGTTAGTTGCGGGATGATGTATTACGGAACGAGTAAATATACTTGCCGGTAACGAGATTGAACTAGTTATTGAGATACCGATGATCAAATCTCGGGCAAGTAACATACTGATGACAAAGGAAACAACGTATGTTGTTATGCGGTTTGACCGATAAAGATCTTCGTAGAATATGTAGGAGCCAATATGAGCATCCAGGTTCCGCTATTGTTTATTGACCGGAGACGTGTCTCGGTCATGTCTACATAGTTCTCGAACCCGTAGGGTCTGCACGCTTAAAGTTCGATGACGGTTATATTATGAGTTTATGTGTTTTGATGTACCGAAGGAGTTCGGAGTCCCGTATGAGATCGGGGACATGACGAGGAGTCTCAAAATGGTCGAGACATAAAGATCGATATATTGGACGACTATATTCGGACATCGGAAAGGTTCCGAGTGATTTGGGTATTTTTCGGAGTACCGGAGAGTTACGGGAATTCGTCGGGGAGTATATGGGCCTTATTGGGCCATACGGGAATAGAGGAGAGAGGCCAAAAGGAAGGAGGCGCGCGCCCCCCCTCTGGTCCAAATTGGACAAGGGGTGCAGCCCACTTTTCCTTGTTCCTCTCCCCCTCTTTCCTTCTCTCCTACTCCAACAAGGAAAGGAGGAGTCCTACTCCCGGTAGGAGTAGGACTCCCCCCTTGGCGCGCCCTTCTCGTAGGCCGGCCGCCTCCCCCCTTGCTCCTTTATATACAGGGGCAGGGGACACCTCTAGACACACAAGTTGATCGTCTTTTAGCCGTGTGCGGTGCCCCCCTCCACCATAGTCCACCTCGATAATATTGTAGCGGTGCTTAGGCAAAGCCCTGTGTCAGTAGAACATCAACATCGCCACCTTGCCGTCGTGCTAACAAAACTCTCCCTCAACACTCGGCTAGATCGGAGTTCGAGGGACGTCATCGGGCTGAACGTGTGCTGAACTCGGAGGTGCCGTACGGTCAGTACTTGATTGGTCGGATCATGAAGACGTACGACTAAATCAACCGTGTTGTGCTAACGCTTCCGCTTACGGTCTACGAGGGTACGTGGACAACACTCTCCCCTCTCGTTGCTATGCATCACCATGATCTTGCGTGTGCGTAGGAAAATTTTAAAATTACTATGTTCCCCAACAGTGGTATCAAAGCCAGGTTTTATGCGTTGATGTTGTGCATGAGTAGAACACAAGTGAGTTGTGGGCGATATAAGTCATACTGCTTACCAGCATGTCATACTTTGGTTCGGCGGTATTGTTGGATGAAGCAGCCCGGACCAACATTACGCGTACGCTTGCGCGAGACTGGTTCTACCAACGTGCTTTGCACACAGGTGGCTGGCGGGTGTCAGTTTCTCCAATTTTAGTTGAACCAAGTGTGGCTACGCCCGGTCCTTGAGAAGGTTAAAACAACACCAACTTGACAAACTATCGTTGTGGTTTTGATGCGTAGGTAAGAACGGTTCTTGCTAAAGCCGGTAGCAGCCACGTAAAACTTGCAACAACAAAGTAGAGGACGTCTAACATGCTTTTGCAGGGCATGTTGTGATGTGATATGGTCAAGACATGATGCTAAATTTTATTGTATGAGATGATCATGTTTTGTAACCGAGTTATCGGCAACTGGCAGGAGCCATATGGTTGTCGCTTTATTGTATGCAATGCAATTGCGCTGTAATGCTTTACTTTATCACTAAGTGGTAGCGATAGTCGTGGAAGCATAAGATTGGCAAGAGGACAACGATGCTACGATGGTGATCAAGGTGTCGCGCCAGTGACGATGGTGATCATGACGGTGCTTCGGAGATGGAGATCACAAGCACAAGATGATGATGGCCATATCATATCACTTATATTGATTGCATGTGATGTTTATCTTTTATGCATCTTATCTTGCTCTGAAGACGGTAGCATTATAAGATGATCTCTCACTAAATTTCAAGATAAAAGTGTTCTCCCTGAGTATGCACCGTTGCCAAAGTTCGTTGTGCCCAGACACCACGTGATGATCAGGTGTGATAAGCTCTACGTCCATCTACAACGGGTGCAAAACAGTTGCACACGCAGAATACTCAGGTTAAACTTGACGAGCCTAGCATATGCAGATATGGCCTCGGAACACTGAGACCGAAAGGTTGAGCGTGAATCATATAGTAGATATGATCAACATAATGATGTTCACCATTGAAAGCTACTCCATTTCACGTGATGATCGGTTATGGTTTAGTTGATTTGGATCACGTGATCACTTAGATGATTAGAGGGATATCTATCTAAGTGGGAGTTCTTAAGTAATTTGATTAAATGAACTTTAATTTATCATGAACTAAGTCTTGATAGTATTAGCATATCTATATTGTAGATCAATAGCTCGCGTTTAGCTCCTCTGTTTTATTTTTGATATGTTCCTAGAGAAAACTAAGTTGAAAAAATTTAGTAGCAATGATGCGGATTAGATCCATGATATGAGGATTATCCTCATTGCTGCACAGAAGAATTATGTCCTTGATGCACCGCTAGGTGACAGACCTATTGCAGGAGCAGATGCAGACATTATGAACGTTTGGCTAGCTCAATATGATGACTACTTGATAGTTTAGTGCACCATGCTTGACGGCTTAGAATCGGGGCTTCAAAGATGTTTTTGAACGCCATGGAGCATATAAGATGTTCCAAGAGTTGAATTTGGTATTTCATACTCATGCCCGTGTCGAGAGGTATGAGACCTCTGACAGTACTTTGCCTACAAGATGGAGGAGAATAGCTCAACCAGTGAGCATGTGCTCAGATTATCTGAGTACTACAATTTCTTGAATCAAGTGGGAGTTAATCTTCCATATATGAGAGTAATTAACAAAGTTCTCTAGTCACTATCACCGAGTTACTAGAACTTAGTGATGAACTATAATATGCAAGGGATGACAAAAGTAATTCCCAAGCTCTTCATAATGTTGAAATCGACGAAGGTAGAAATCAAGAAAAGCATCAAGTGTTGATGGTTGAGAAAGACCACTAGTTTCAAGAAAAGGGGCAAAGCAAAGAAGGGGAACTTCAAGAAGAACGGCAAGCAAGTTGCCGCTCAAGCGAAGAAGCCCAAGTCTGGACCTAAGCCTGAGACTGAGTGCTTCTACTGCAAAGGGACTGGTCACTAGAAGCAGAACTGCCCCAAGTATTTGGCGGATAAGAAGGATGGCAAAGTGAACAAAGGTATATTTGATATATAGATTATTGATGTGTATTTTACTAGTGTTCGTAGCAACCCCCGGTATTTGATACTGGTTCAGTTGCTAAGAGTAGTAACTCGAAAAGGGAGTTGCAGAATGAACAGAGACTAGTTAAGGGTGAAAGTGACGATGTGTGTTGGAAGTGGTTCCAAGTTTGATATGATCATCATCGCACACTCTCTATACTTTCGGGATTAGTGTTCTAACCTAAATAAATGTTATTTGGTGTTTGCATTGAGCAGGAATATGATTTGATCATGTTTATTGCAATACGGTTATTCATTTAAGTAAGAGAATAAATTGTTGTTCTATTTACATATATGGTTACACACCCAATGAAAATGGTTCGTTGGATCTCGATCGTAGTAATACACATATTCGTAATATTGAAACAAAAAGATGCAAAGTTAATAATGATAGTGCAACTTATTTGTGGCACTGCCATTTAGGTCATATTGGTGTAAAGCGCATGAAGAAACTCCATGCTGATGGACTTTTGGAATCACTTGATTATGAATCAGTTGATGCTTGCGAACCATGCCTCATGGGCAAGATGACTAAGACTCTGTTCTCCGGAACAATGCAGCAAGCAACAGATTTGTTGGAAATCATGCATACTGATGTATGTGGTCCGATGAATATTGAAGCTCGCGGCAGGTATCATTATTTTCTGATCTTCACAGATGATTTGAGCAGATATGAGTATATCTACTTGATGAAACACAAGTCTGAAACATTTGAAAAGTTCAAAGAATTTCATAGTGAAGTGGAGAATCATCGTAACAAAAATAAAAGTTTCTACGATATGATCGCAGAAGTAAAATATTTGAGTTATGAGTTTGGCCTTCAGTTAAAACAATGTGAAATAGTTTCACTACTCACGCCACCTGGAACACCACAGTGTAATGGTGTGTCCGAACGTCGTAACCGTGCTTTATTAGATATGGTGCGATCTATGACGTCTCTTACTGATTTACCGCTATCATTTTGGGGTTATGCATTAGAGACAGCTACATTCACGTTAAATAGGGCACCATCTGAATCCGTTGAGACGACACCGTATGAACTATGGTTTGGCAAGAAACCTAAGCTGTCGTTTCTTAAAGTTTGAGGTTGCAATGCTTATGTGAAAAAGTTTCAACCTGATAAGCTCAAACCCAAATCGGAGAAGTGCATCTTCATAGGATACCCAAAAGAAAATGTTGGGTACACCTTCTATCACAGATCCGAAGGCAAGATATTCGTTGCTGAGAATGGATCCTTTCTAGAGAAGGAGTTTCTCTCGAAAGAAGTGAGTGGGAGGAAAGTAGAACTTGATGAGGTAACTGTACCTGCTCCCTTATTGGAAAGTAGTTCATCACAGAAATCTGTTCCTGTGACTACTACACCAATTAGTGAGGAAGCTAATGATGATGATCGTGTAACTTCAGATCAAGTTACTACCGAACCTCGTAAGTTCAACCAGAGTGTGATCCGCACCAGAGTGGTACGGTAATCCTGTTCTGGAGATCATGTTAATTGACCATGACGAACCTACGAACTATGAGGAAGCGATGATGAGCCCAGATTCCGCGAAATGGCTTGAGGCCATGAAATCTGAGATGGGATCCATGTACGAGAACAAAGTGTGGACTTTGGTTGACTTGCCCGTTGATCGGCAAGCCATAGAAAATAAATGGATCTTCAAGAGGAAGACAGACGCTGATAGTAGTGTTACTATCTACAAAGCTAGACTTGTCGAAAAAGGTTTTTGACAAAGTTCAAGGTGTTGACTATGATGAGATTTTCTCACTCGTAGCGATGCTTAAGTCTGTCTGAATCATGTTAGCAAATTGCCGCATTTTATGAAATCTGGCAAATGGATAAACAAAACTGCATTCCTTAAAGGATTTATTAAAGAGAGAGTTGTATATGATGCAACCAGAAGGTTTTGTCAATCCTAAAGGTGCTAACAAAATATGCAAGCTCCAGCAATCCATCTATGGACTGGTGCAAGCATCTCGGAGTTGGAATATACGCTTTGATAAGTTGATCAAAGCATATAGTTTTATACAGACTTACAGTGAAGCCTGTATTTACAAGAAAGTGAGTGGGAGCACTACAGCATTTCTGATAAGTATATGTGAATGACATATTATTGATCGGAAAGAATGTAGAATTATTCTGCAAAGCATAAAGGAGTGTTTGAAAGGAGTTTTTCAAAGAAAGACCACGGTGAAGCTGCTTACATATTGAGCATCAAGATCTATAGAGATAGATCAAGACGCTTGATAAGTTTTTTCAATGAGTACATACCTTGACAAGATTTTGAAGTAGTTCAAAATGGAACAGTCAAAGAAAGAGTTCTTGCCTGTGTTACAAGGTGTGAAATTGAGTAAGACTCAAAGCCCGACCACGGCAGAAGATAGAAAGAGAATGAAAGTCCTATGCCTCAGCCATAGGTTCTATAAAGTATGCCATGCTGTGTGCCAGATCTATTGTATACCCTACACTGTTTTTTTGGCAAGGGAGTACAATAGTGATCTAGGAGTATATCACTGGACAACGGTCAAAATTATCCTTAGAGGACTAAGGAAATATTTCTCGATTATGGAGGTGATAAAAGAGTTCGTCATAAAGAGTTACATCGATGCAAGCTTTGACACCGATCTGGATGACTCTAATTCTCGATCTAGATACATATTGAAAGTGGGAGCTATTAGCTAGAGTAGCTCAGTGCAGAGCTTTGTAGACATAGAACTTTGCAAAATACTTACGGATCTGAATGTGACAGACCCGTTGACTAAAATTATCTCACAAGCAAAACATGATCACACCTTAGTACTCTTTGGGTGTTAAACACATAGCGATATGAACTAGATTACTGACTCTAGTAAACCCTTTGGGTTTTGGTCACATGTCGATGTGAACTATGGATGTTAACCACATAAATATGTGAACTATTGATGTTAAATCACATGGCGATGTGATCTAGATTATTGACTCTAGTGCAAGTGGGAGACTGAAGGAAATATGCCCTAGAGGCAATAATAAAGTTATTATTTATTTCCTTATATCATGATAAATGTTTATTATTCATGCTAGAATTGTATTAACCGGAAACATAATACATGTGTGAATACATAGACAAACAGAGTGTCACTAGTATGCCTCTACTTGACTAGCTCGTTGATCAAAGATGGTTATGTTTCCTAGCCATAGACAAAGAGTTGTCATTTGATTAACGGGATCACATCATTAGGAGAATGATGTGATTGACTTGACCCATTCCATTAGCTTAGCACTTGATCGTTTAGTTTGTTGCTATTGCTTTCTTCATGACTTATACATGTTCCTATGACTATGAGATTATGCAACTCCCGTTTATCGGAGGAACACTTTGTGTGCCACCAAACGTCACAACGAAATTGGGTGATTGTAAAGGTTCTCTACAGGTGTCTCCGAAGGTACTTGTTGGGTTGGCGTATTTCGAGATTAGGATTTGTCACTCCGATTGTCGGAGAGGTATCTCTGGGCCCACTCGGTAATGCACATCACTATAAGCCTTGCAAGCATTGCAACTAATGACTTAGTTGCGGGATGATGTATTACGGAACGAGTAAAGAGACTTGCCGGTAATGAGATTGAACTAGGTATTGAGATACCGACGATCGAATCTTGGGCAAGTAACATACCGATGACAAAGGGAACAACGTATGTTGTTATGCGGTTTGACCGATAAAGATCTTCGCAGAATATGTAGGAGCCAATATGAGCATCCAGGTTCCGCTATTGGTTATTGACTGGAGACGTGTCTCGGTCATGTCTACATAGTTCTCGAACCCGTAGGGTCCGCACGCTTAAAGTTCGATGACGGTTATATTGTGAGTTTATGTGTTTTGATGTACCGAAGGAGTTCGGAGTCCCGGATGAGATCGGGGACATGACGAGGAGTCTCGAAATGGTTGAGACGTAAAGATCGATATATTGGACGACTATATTCGGACATCGGAAAGGTTTCGAGTGATTCGGGTATTTTTCGGAGTACCGAAGAGTTACGGGAATTCGTCGGGGAGTATATGGGCCTTATTGCACCATACGGGAATAGAGGAGAGAGGCCAAAAGGAAGGAGGTGCGCGCCCCCCCTCTGGTCCAAATTGGACAAGGGGTGTAGCCCACTTTTCCTTTGTTCCTCTCCCCCTCTTTCCTTCTCTCCTACTCTAACAAGGAAAGGAGGAGTCCTACTCCCGGTAGGAGTACGACTCCCCCCTTGGCGCGCCCTTCTCGTAGGCCGGCCGCCTCCCCCTTGCTCCTTTATATACAGGGGCAGGGGGCATCTCTAGACACACAAGTTGATCATCTCTTAGCCGTGTGTGGTGCCCCCCTCCACCATAGTCCACCTCGATAATACTGTAGCGGTGCTTAGGCGAAGCCCTGCGTCGGTAGAACATCAACATCGTCACCATGCCGTCATGCTGACAAAACTCTCCCTCAACACTCGGCTGGATCGGAGTTCGAGGGACGTCATCGGGCTGAACGTGTGCTGAACTCGGAGGTGTCGTACGGTCAGTACTTGATCGGTCGGATCATGAAGACGTACGACTACATCAACCGTGTTGTGCTAATGCTTCCGCTTACGGTCTACGAGGGTACGTGGACAACACTCTCCCCTCTCGTTGCTATGCATCACCATGATCTTGCATGTGCCTAGGAAAATTTTGAAATTACTACTTTCCCTAACACTGCCGTCGGTGGGCTGGGCCGCTACAGTGCCAGAACAGGTAGGCCGGCCCAGGTAACTCTCTCTCTCTCTGTTTTCTAATTTAAATTGTTTATGTTTTCTATTTATTTGCTATTTGTTTTGATTTAGTAATAATACTAAACCATTTCATAAAATCCTGGAAACAATTATGGGTGCTTTCTGAATTATTCCAGTGACCCTTAACAATTTCCAACATTTTTGGAGCATCTAAAATATATATAGCATGTAAATAGCTCCAATTCAAATATGTTTGAATTAATTGAGAGTCCAAATATGTCCTCCAAAAATGTGAACCATTTTTGGTAGATGCTTCCACCTTGATCCAGAAATGATGAACATTTTTAAAGGGCATTTTGAAATCACTGAAAAATATTTTGGTTGAACCTATTTGAATTCCTTTTGATGCTAGGGTTTGAACATCCCCATTTCAAATTTCCATGAAAGTTAAACATGATGCAAACAAGATGCAAACACTAGGCAGCACCATAAGCTAGGGATGTGACAGTGAGGAACAAGTAGGACATTGCTAAGCAAGAGTGTGCATGCGGAAGTGGGTATGGACGTGTGACCAATGTGTGATATGGGCAAGGTGGAGCCGTTGCCCACGGTAACAATAGAAGAAGAATTAGAAGGAGCTAGGTGGTGGAGCATACCGGGGTCGGAGGCCATATGTGCCGTGGAGCCGGAATCCATGACCCACTCGCCAACGGTCGAGGGGTGGCGGCGTTGTTGATGGCGGCCATCAACGCGGTGCAGTCCCGAGATGGAGCGCCGCCATAGCCGGGAATCGGCGGTGGGTTGGTGCCGAACGCTTGTCCATGGAGAGGAGCCAGCGAGGTGAAAGCTTGCGCCAGCGGGAGCGCCGGGGGTCGTGGGCGTAGGAGGCCGGCCCCGGTGTTCTGCCTAGCCATTGGGGACGCCTGCAGCTGCTGACCCGTGAGAGGGTTGAAGCAAACCCACGGGCCAACAGAGGAGGGAGCGACGCCGGGTCGGTAACCGCTAGAAGAGCCGCCATTGTTGTTGTTGTTGTTGTTGTTTCCGTTCTTCTTCTTGTGCCAATTGCCACCATTGCGGTTGCCGCCGGAGTTGTTCCGGTTAGCATCACCATGGTACTGACCAGAGGAGTTGGAGCTACCAGAGCCATGGTGGCCGCCAGCGCCATGGGAGCCGCCAGCGCCGTGGGACGGGCCACCGCTGTAGAGGGCGGTCTGGTTGCCCACTGCCGAGGAGTTCGTAAGCTGGGTCTCACGCAGAGTGAGAAGGGAGCGCGTCTGGGTGAACGACGGCAGGGGGCTCTGCATGGTGACAATGGTGGTGATGTCGGAGAAGCGCGGGTTGAGTCCATGGAGGCAGTTGAGGACAAGGGTCTGGTCGGAGACGGGGGTGCCGACGTCGCCGAGGGCATCCGACAGAGCCTTGAGGTGATGGCAGTAGGCGGTGACAGAGAGGTCGCCTTGCACAAGACCACGGAACTCCGCCTCGAGGTAGACGGCACGGGTCATATGATTGTCGAGGAAGAGGTTGGTGATGAGCGTCCATGCCTCCTGCGCCGTCTGGTCCTCGGCCATGATGATGTCGAGGATCTCGTCGGAGATTGACCCGTAGAGCCATGACCGGACGACGTAGTCCTCGCGAGTCCAATCCGGCGTGCGGTCCACCGCGGCAGTGACGGTGTTGACGTGAGGAAGAAAATCGTACTTGCCAAGGAGGACGCGGACGAGCATCCGCCACTTGGTGAAGTTGGACGCCTGCAGGTCGAGCGTCACGGGAACATGTGTGCGCACGCTGGCGACCTGGATTGCAGAGGAGATGGAGGCAGGCATGGCAGCGGTGACAAGGGCACCGGAGGTGGCGTTGATGGTGGCGGGCAGGGAGGGGGAGGTGAGGGAGGAGCTGGTGGCGGCCACGATGCCTGGAGCGGTCGAGATGGGGCTAGGCTGGGTGGCGGCCGGATAGGGGGTGGAGGGCGTCGGGTGTACGAGAGGTCGCTCTGATACTAGGTAAACTCGTATGTTTGTGTTATGCATGCCTCTCATGGGGCGGCTACATATCCACTTATATAGATTACAATGCTTGATCATCAAGGAAGATCAAGAAGATCCCTGACCGAATCAGTACATATCTGGTAGGTGATCATATGCCTATACAAAGCTATGTATACAAAAGGAATGCGTTAACACTATCCCATGTGTGCAGGAAAATTTCAGTGGATTTTGGCCTCAAATCAAAGTTTAGTGTCTCTTAAAAATACTATGCAATAATTATCTGGTCTTGGTTGCCACAATCATTTATGCTTACTTAAACAATAATACTCATCACAGTACTTTGATTATTTGGCTATCTATGGTTCGTAATCGCTTCCTCGACATGTTCAAAATATGATATTCATTTGCATGTCACCTTTTTTCACACATGCGAAAAGGAATGTAAAACCACCTTGAGAAAAACACACGCCCATTTGCCTCATGCTTTGAAACATTTCTTGACCACCGACATTATTAGGTGTCAAAAGACCTTGTATCATACATATATAGGATTGAGAATCAACAAGCCCATGGTAGGAGCATCTCCAGCCGCGCCCCCCAATAGACCCCCCAGGCCATTTTTTAGCGTCGACCCCCAAAAAACGGCCCAGTCGCCCCCAGGAGCCCGTTTTTCGCCGGTTTGGACCGAAACTGGTGCAGGCAAACCTAGGTTGAACCCGACGCACTGGGGTCGCCTGGGGGCGCCGGGGAATCCGATTGTGGTGGGAACGAACAACGGGCTCGCCGAGTCAGCGACCCTCGCCTCGTTGTTCTTACAACGCCTCGGTTTCTCACGGGGAATCAATGCCAAGGTTGCCGTGCGATCAGCCTTCCATTGATTCCTCACGGGCGGCACGGTGCGGCGACGCGGCCCCTCCCTGCCACGCGTATACACAACGCCACCCCCCAGCCTCTATATAAAGCAGCACCTCCCTCGCCGGTGGACGCACCTGCCCGCAGCCCCCCTCCCCGTGCATAGCCGCCGCCAACGAACTATTTTCTCTCTCCCCCGTTCACAACCGCCGCAGACGATGGGCGAGAGGTTCCCCGGCCATGGGGCGGCGGCCAATGGCTTCGGCCGCCGCTCGCTACACGAGTGGGAAGCCCACCTTCTGCATGAAGCCAACATCCTGGCGCCTCCTGACATGCGCGCGCGGGGGGCGGTGGATGAAGGAAATATGCCCTAGAGGCAATAATAAAGTTGTTGTTTATATTTATTTATATCATGATAAATGTTTATTATTCATGCTAGAATTGTATTAACCAGAAACTTAGTGCATGTGTGAATACATAGACAAAACTGAGTGTCCCTAGTAAGCCTCTACTTGACTAGCTCGTTAATCAAAGATGGTTAAGTTTCCTATCCATAGACATGTGTTGTCATTTGATGAACATGATCACATCATTATAGAATGATGTGATGGACAAGACACATCCGTTACCTTAGCATTATGATCGTTTAGTTTTATTACTATTACTTTCTTCATGACTTACACATGTTCCTCTAACTATGAGATTATGCTACTCCTGAATACCGGAGGAACACCTTATGTGCTATCAAACGTCACAACGTAACTAGGTGATTATAAAGATGCTCTACATGTGTCTCTGATGGTGTTTGTTGAGTTGGCATAGATCGAGATTAGGATTTGTCACTCCGTGTATCGGAGGGACATCTCTGGGCCCTCTCGGTAATGCACATCACTATGAGCCTTGCAAGCAATGTGACTAATGAGTAAGTTACGGGAAGATGCATTACGGAACAAGTAAAGAGACTTGCCGGTAACGAGATTGAACTAGGTATGAGGATATCGATAATCGAATCTCGGGCAAGTAACATACCGATGACAAAAGGAATGACGTATGTTGTTATGCGGTTTGACCGATAAAGATCTTCGTAGACTATGAAGGAGCCAATATGAGCATCCAGGTTCCACTATTGGTTATTGACCGGAGATGTGTCTCGGTCATGTCTACATAGTTCTCAAACCCGTAGGGTCCGCACGCTTAACATTCGATGACGATTTGTATTATGAGTTATGTGATTTGATGACTGAAGTTTGTTCGGAGTCCCGAATGAGATCACGTATATGACGAGGAGTCTCGAAATGATCAAGAGGTAAAGATTCATATATTGGAAGGCTATATTTGGACATCGGAAAGGCTCCGAGTGATTCGGGTATTTTTTGAAGTACCGGGGAGTTACGGGAATTCACCGGGAGAAGTAATGGGCCTTATTGGGCGATACGGGAAAAGAGGAGGCAGGCCAAGGAGAGGTGGCGTGCGCCCCCCCCCCCCCATGGATCCGAATTGAACTAGGGGAAGGGGCGGCGCCCCCCTTGCCTTTTCCTACTCCCTCTCTCTTTCCCTCTTTCCTTCTCTCCTACTCCGAAAAGGAAAGTGATTCCTACTAGGACTTGGAAGTCGTAGTAGGACTCCATACTATTGGCGCGCCCCTAGGAGGCCGCCCTCTCTCCCTCCCTCCTTTATATACGTGGGCAAGGGGCACCCCGAAGACACACCAAGTCTTCTCTTACCCGTGTGCGGTGCCCTCCTCCACAGTTACACACCTCGATCATATTGTTGTAGTGCTTAGGCGAAGCCCTGCGCTGGTAGCTTCATCATCACCGTCAACACGCGGCCGTGCTGACGAAACTCTCCCTCGTCCTCAACTGGATCAAGAGCTTGAGGGACGTCATCGAGCTGAACGTGTGCTGAACACGGAGGTGTCGTACGTTCGGTGCTTGGATCGGTTGAACCACGAAGACGTTCGACTACATCAACCGCGTTACTAAACGCTTCCGCTTTCGGTCTACGAGGGTACGTGGACACACTCTCCCCTCTCGTTGCTATGCATCATCTAGATAGATCTTGCGTGATCGTAGGATTTTTTTTTTTGAATTACCGTGTTCCCCAACAGTGTGGAGGCTCAGCGCCGGGGGTGTCCCCGTCCCCCCGCTGCCCGACGTGAATTGCCCCGACTACTTCAACGCCGAGGTCGAGCGCACGCTGGCGTCGTTGTAACATCCCAAATTTTCAATTTGGAATGTTATACATAGTCATCCATGCATATCATATTTTATTCGCATTTCGTCTCGCGATCCTCGAAATCCTAAGCAACTCAAGGATCCTCGGAGAGAGTTGGGGATTTCCCGGTTTTCAAATTTGATCTTTATCAAATCTTAAAAACAAGGATTTTTGGTTTTAATTATTTTCTCTCCAAAAATATTTCACACTAAAATGTATGAGAGGAGATAATACGACTTCTCCAAGATAATTGAAATATTGGAGGAAAAATATTAAAACCAAATAATTGTTTTATTTGAATTTTATTGTAATTTTGTTTGCATTAGAAAAATTGCACGTTTTCCAAAATTGCATTTTAGGGCCAAGAAAATGTTCATCTCGTTCTAAATATTTTATTTAGACGGTGAAAATTTATTTTGGCATTTTTAGATTTTTTTTAGGATTTATTTCGGTTAGCGAAATTATTAAAAAAAAGGTTCCCGCGCCGACTGGGCCTAAGGCCAAGCCGCGCCAGGCCGCCACAGCCTCCTTCCCCGCGAGCGCCGCCGCCGCCGACTCGGACTAAGAGTCCGAGCCGGACTCCTCTCGGCCGCCGCGTCTTGCCCCCTCCTCCAAGCCGCCCCGCCCCGCCCTTATATACCGCCGCCCCGCCGCCCCAACACCCCACCACACCACCGCCGCCCGCGCCGCACCAAGCTGCTGCCGCCGCCGCCGAGCGCCGCCACCCCTAAGCCGCCGCCCCGCCGGACCTCTCGCCGGAGGTAGCCGCCACGCCCCGCCGTCGGTTTTTTTTTAGAACCCTAGATCTATTTTTTCGGATTCGCCAGTTTTTCTCGGTTCTTCTATTTGGCGGACGTTCGTCCGAACGATCGTTTTAATGAACGGTTCTTCGCCCGTTAGAAACAGCCAACGAACGCTCGTTCGTTAGTCTGTTCGTCAGTTTTTTTATCGGATTTATTCCGTGATTTTTCTCTGATCGCGATTTCTGATCCGATCTTAGTTTCTGTTTTTCTTTTCGCTCGTTAGTCGGAATCAGTCGATTCAAGCGCCTGGAGTTTCGTCTCGAAACCCTCTTTCCGCTTAACCAACTCAAACAAGTTTTCTCTACTGTAAAATTTGACCTAGTTTGAGATTAGTAAACGAAGCTTCTTTCTTTCGCCGTTTGAGTTTCGTTGCTCCATTTGATTTGATTCTTTTTGCGAACCGGAGTTCTTAAGTTGAAATTTTTGGTCAACCTCTTTTGTTTGAGTTTTGCTTGTGCATCGTTGCTTGTTACTTATGTATGCTATTGTTTGCTTGCGATAGAACACCCGAAGTGCGAAGCGTGCTACTACGAGTCTCTAGGTTTCGCAGATTGTCAGCAAGGCAAGTAACACTTTGATCATATCCCTTTTATCACCCAGTTTTTATGCATTAGTCTCAATCCTCAAACATTCCATGATTAGGATCTATCTATCTATCTTCTATACCTATACTAATTACAGACTCCCAAAAAATTACCACGTTAGTCAGTAATTAAGAGCCGTTAATCTGATGGGACCAAGTTATTATGGTGTAGATCCACCGATATAATTCCTAGCTCAATAAAAAACTTGAAGGCCCACAATCGGTTGTAACAATAGAATCCAGCAAAGATACGACCCGTACTACTGCTCCACCGTTTATTCCTTCTCTAATTAATGCATTCTCTATCTCTTCGGTTAAAGAAAAAAATCTCTATCTACTCTCCACGATCCCTATAATTTATTGGTGGCCGTCTCTTATCTCTCCAGGAATAGGAAGACCATCTCCCTCTGGCGCCTCTACTTTTGCCATCGTGATAGTCCATTAGAATCAATGGCGACTCTCTCGCTCAAGCCATCTCCTCATCCGGCAACTATTGCGACGTTTCCTCTCCACGTTATGACCCATCAGCGCTGCCGCTTCTCAGTCCAAATAACGCCCCTCCCGACGTTCTTCCTGCCTGAGTTCCTGGGAGGAGCAGTACGGCTAAGCAGATGGAGATGAGATGAGGGCTCGATATGTACCTGCAGCAAGGAGCTGATGGGCCCAAAGTAATAGATATCCTCCCTCCAACGCCATGGTAGGCCGCGGCTGTCCTCTCGAGTTATATCAAATTCGCTCTTCGCTTGAGATTCTGCCACCACAGGTAGCACATCGTCCCCCCACCTCTTTTCTCTTCCATGATCTAATATGATTTTCGGTTGTATTGACCTCCATTGTTTTTCTAGTTGTGCATGTTCGATCATGGAGGTTGTGTACATCCGTGTTGCCATGTTTCGGTCAATCGAGCAGCCTTATACATAGACATCTCGCTGGACAAACTATATGCTAGCTTCCTGAAGGATCTCATCAGCAAAGAATCAAGTAGCTCAAGACATCATGGTGCCACAGCCCTGCATGAAACCGACACCGGTGCGTTTGTCCTTCAGTTCTCCTCCCTGACCCCGGCTACTTCATGTTTTCCTATCCCCTATCTTTGTGTACGTGAACAACTCCATTGCAGATTGTGCACACGAGCGAGCAGATTTAGGTGCTTCCACCAGCCATAGGGCTGCTAGGGTCCTGGCGTCCGGCTAGAGCGTCCAGCGCTTAACGCAATCAAGTAATATGGCAGCCACTTCCCAGTCGTCGGACCAACGTACAATAACATTATGTTATATTCTTTTGCATTTGATCCGTTTCCTGCATTTATCTGGAAAAATGATTGAGGCTGGGAGCACAAGGTGACCGCATGGTTAAATACAATTGGCTGCCGGAGACCAGAATTATTTTCTGTGACTGCTGCAGTGCTGCTATGGTTGATCCCCTATTGCAAGAGAAACATAGCAACAACAACCCTGTTTGTCCAGGTATGACACCATCTGTGTCCACTGATGTGGTTGAAATTTGGCACTACTGCAGGTACTCCTCAATATATGTATGATTTTATCGACTGTAGTTTGTTTATGGATGAAACTGGGGGTCACGTATGCATGCCTCATGGTTATGTATATTTCTATAATGACAATACGTGTTGAACTGAGACTGTTTTTTTTGCTAAAGTTGGTAATATTGTCCGTGCATAAGCTCTTTCTCTTTTATTATTCTATAAAAAAGGTTATTTCGCTTCGTTCTTTCTTTCCAAGATAATCAATGTAACCAACTGCTTCAGTAAAGAATTTAAAGCCATGAATAGATTTATAAAAGCGTAATAAGTTTCCAATTATTATTCAGATCGCTATTCTGTGGCTGACACTTGCTACATCTGCACATATAGATCCTAGATTGTGCATGGTATATATCTTCCAGGCAACATAAGCAAAGTATAAATCTTCATACACTAACAGTTGCTTCCATATTTATATTTGAGCTTATAGGCACACTTATACTTCTTTGATGTATTGAGTGATATATTGTTGTTGTGCATTGCTGCCTGTAAACTCTGAAGGAAATTTTTTTGCGGGTAAATCTTATGGAAATTTGTGTCTGTTTTATCCCTTAACGAGTATACTGAAGGGCATTCATTTGAACTTGCCAGGGATTTGGACTTTATGACGTGATTTAGTTTTAGATTCATCAGTGATGGTAGCGTGAAAATAATAAATATTGGGAGGAAATCACAAATTATAATGATTTGATTGACACTAATAACGAGAGTGGCTAGGTCACCATTGAAATTGTTGTATGTAACCGATGGAATTATGTGCGTAAGGCTTAATTAAATGTTGGTTTCTACTTCATGTCAGGTCCATTGCTCCCTATGCAATGCGTCGTGATCCTTTTGTCCAGATCTCAACGGCATGCACTTTCATTACAAATGTGCATAAAATTATTTATTGATTGCAACATTTGTTTGGATGCCGAATGTCATTGCCTTTCCATCATTGTTTTGCATATGCATACTCGCTACCTACAAGTTGCGCTTGATTGTTGTGTTCACTCAGATATGTTATGTAACAATGCATCCGTTTCTATTATTGTTTTACTTTGTCACAATTTATAAATATTGTGTAATTAGACCTTATTCTTTTTCTTCCTTCTAATCCATGTCTTATATATTTACTGATTTTTGGTTCTCTACACGTCACCCAGTTAATGCACATCATATCAGTTATCTGGGCATGTCATAATTCAATGGTTAGGCTGAGCCATGGAGCTCATTTTTTAGGCGATTATACCTAGCTTTAAGTCTTCATTCAAGTAACCTTACAGTGTTAACTAAATATAGGACCTCTTATATTTGTAGTAGTAAAAACACAGGGAAGAGAAAACACATGTATTATTAAAATCATGTAAAACTATGTTTCTTTGAAGCGTATAAAAACAATGAATAGTTTGTACCGGTCAGGATTTCTTAGAAATGCTCCTAGGAAGTGTTATGTAAAATAAACCTGATTTACTATAAATATTAGTGTCCACTACATATTAAAAATATTTTTATTTCTGGGTTAGACAAAATAATAATATGTGGATCTAAAAGAACGCATTGTAGATAAAAGTAATGCACACATTTTTAATATAAACCATTTTTTAACTTCTATACATTCTTTCTAAATCTTCAAAATGCAATTTCTTTCTTCTTTTAACCGATCTTATAGGAGTCATTCAAGGTTTCCGCACAATGTCATGGTATATAACGCCAGTAAGTTTGAGAGAGTGGATTTGGCAAGCATAGCAGGTTTTGACTCACACTATAAATAAAAGAAATTATATGCTTCTTATTTTCATGGAAATTTATTTAACTTCCATGTAGTAGGGTTTGGTACCAAATAATTTCCTGTCCAAGGAGCTAACAAATATTCCTTTAATTTTTTTCCAATAGATGTAAAAGTAAGCTAGCCCGTGCGGACGCACGGGTTGACGACTAGTGTTATTAACTTGTGGGTTGGGAAGTAGTCGATGAGGTAGAACCTATTGCCCTGTTACATTCAAACCCTTGGGAGTTACTCTACGCGTTGCTTATATATACTATGCTATGCTATGCTCGTAGGCGTGGTTTGGGTTTGAGTGAAATACATGACAGATGTGAGTTTGTTAATTAATGGTTCAACTTAAGATGGCAACTTAATCAAACATCTGGGTGAATTGAGGCACCTGGAGTACCCAGTGTTGCCTGTATTTTTTGGAAATCCCGGAGTACCCGTGTAATCTTCCTATGGACCGCCACCCAGGCTCAAAGGGAACTGAGATGATTCATGCTAGAAACTTCCGTGTGCAGCCACAAGCTATTATGGGCTCTAGCATAGTTGAGTAAGTTACGTGAAGCTCTTGAAGAGGCAGATCAGCAGGTAGTGGGATGTAGGTTTGGTATGGTCTGTCCGGAGTAGAGAGTTAATGTTTCTGAAAGACTGTGTCTCGGTCATCCGTTTCTCAAACACCATGTAGTGCGAGAAATCCAACGGAGGCGATCGAGTCTTGTGGGGAAAAGTGCGCAAACCTCTGCAGAGTGTACAATCTAATCATGGTTAGTCGTGTCCCCGATTATGGACAATTCTTGAGTATTTAGTACTTGGGTTATCACATGTATCTCATCACTCTTAATTAATATTGTTGGGTTGTTAATCACTTTAATTGGGATTGAGTTGGAGGAACCTTCTCAATGATGTTTCAACTACCATGATAGTTAAATAAAATCTATTCCTTTGTTGTAGGGAAAAAATGGCTTTTCGCAAAAATTGTAACCATAGAGCTTTCCACCAGCCAAGTATGCATGTAGTGATAGCATTATTCTGTTCTTGCTCTATTGTGTTACATTGCCAGCATATTCCATGTGCTGACACGTTTTTGGGTTGCGACGTATTATGTTGCAGACTTTTCAGACAAGGACTAGGGTTCGTTAGGTCGTTGCCGTGCAGCTCAGCTATGTCGTTGGAGTTGATGGACTCACTTTATCTTCCAAGTCTTCCGTTGTTATCGTATTAGATGGCCTTAAGCCATATTATTGTAATAAGTTCTCTCTTGAGACATTCGATGTAATAAGTGTGTGATTGCTACTCTGTTATAAATCCTTCGAGTACTGTGTGTGTCAGCATTACCGATCCAGGGATGACACTGAAGCACGGAGACTTGACCATCTGAGGTCGGGTCACTACAAGATGGTATCAGAGCACACACTGAGTGTAGGACACGACCACTAAGATAAACTCTAGGTCACCCTTCTCTTCTCATTTCTAACTCCTCTCTATTTTCTACTCTTTAGGATGGCGGACATGAAGAACAAGTTTGCCCAACCGGATGAAGACACACCTTTTGGACGTCACTTGAAGGAAGTCACTAGGTACCTAAACATTGGAATACCAAGTTTCACCGGGACGTACAACGCCACTTTACCTGAAGAGGAGCGCTGGAGGATACAAGTACAAGTTCCAGGAAGGACGTTCTCGCCAACTTCTAAACCCATAGAGTTTTCTTTCGAAGCACCCACCTGGAGTCTAGGCAAGAGCATGGCAGCCCACATTACCATTGGACGCATTGGAGAAGTTTACAACAGGGAACTTAAGGACACTACTTACCAAATATGTGGGCACCGAGACGAGCAATGGGAAGTAATCAGCACCAGGAAGGATAGATCCATTGCAGCTTTTATCTAGGAGTTAAACTAGCACATCCGACGTCAGGAAAACCAGATGTGCGCGGACATGATGGACTTAAAGAAGGCGAAGACTAGAATCATCGAACTGGAGGAAGAACTCAAGTTTGTACGCGATGGATATGAGGAGGAAATCAAGACACTACTGAAGAAGAATGGCGACCTAGTAAAGAAGATCAGAGTATTCATGGGAGGACCAGCACCAATAGAAGAAGAAGAAGAACCCAAGGAGATACGCCCCGAGGACTACATCATCGACGACACTGATTCCGATCCTAGTGACGATGACTATGAAGACGAAGCTGGAGCAGACGTCATGGAGTCTTCCACCGATCAAAATTTCTAGATGACTACCATATATCACTAGTATTCCCCCATGTATTTAGTAGTAGTTGAGCACTTGTGCGATAGTTCTAGATTGTTTGTATGCCCTTGCTTGATTGATTGAGTGAAATGATTGTGTTTGTCTCATGTGCATATGGGTAGTGTTTTCTCATTAGACCCCCTTCTCTATTCTAATCTCTTCCATCTAAACCCTCAGATGCCTCTGAGACGTGACACCGGTTTTGCCTTTCCACCGGAGCTCACCCAGTTGATCCAACAGCAGAATACCTTGATGCAATTGCTAGTTCAGAATCGGGGCAACAACAACAACAACCCGCCGCCCGTGGATAACCTATCCTGTTTTTTAAGGTTACAGCCGCCATTGTTTTCTAGTAGCACCGAGCCCATAGTTGCGGACGAATGGCTGCGCCGTATTGGAAGGGAGTTGACCACCGCAGGTTGCACAGATGCTGAGAGAGTGCGCTTTGCCGCACATCAATTGGATGGACCAGCAGCCTCATGGTGGGAGAATTACACAACCACTTTTCCTATAGCCAATGTCACTTGGGACCAGTTTCAGCAAGCTTTCCGCACAGCCCATGTCTCCACTGGAGCTATGCAAATGAAGAAGCGGGAGTTCCGCAACTTACGTCACGGGAACCGTACTGTGGCTCAGTAGTCGATGAGTTTAGCAAGTTATCTCGCTACGCCCCTGATGATGTGGCCACAGATGCAGCGAAACAGGAGAAGTTTATGGAAGGGCTGAATGATGAGATGAGTATGTAGTTGATGGTAGCAACCTTCAACAACTACCAGGAGTTGGTAGATAAGGCTCTTATGATTGAAGGGAAGCAGCAGCAGATTGAGAGCCGCAAGAGAAAGTATGGACAAGGGAAGTATAACTCTGGAGCTCAGCAGAAGCCTCGCCTAACCCCAAACTCGGGAGGACTTGTTCATAACCATGGAGGTCACAACCACACTGGAGGAGGATCGCATAACCACAATGGATCTAAGAATGGGAATGGGAACGGAACCAACAATAATCATAACCACCCCAACCTAGCCACACCCGCCAAAAGGGACTTAAGTCATGTTACTTGTTTCAAGTGCGGGAAGACTGGACACTACGCCACGGAGTGCCCTGAAGGAAAGAATGGAAATGGAAATGGGAGCGCTGGGAAGAAGCCAAATCCATTCAACAAAGTACAAGTGAACCATGTTAACGTGGAGGAGGTTGAAGAGCAGCCGGACGCAGTAATATGTAAGTTTATGGTTAAGTCATTTACGACTCTTGTTCTTTTCGATACTGGTGCATCGCATTCATACATATCAAGGGGATTCGTGGATAAGTTTAAGCTACCAACCCAGACCCTTAGGACCCCTCTTTTAGTGAGTTCACCCGGAGCAGAGTTTATGGCTAGCCGATGGTGTGACCAGATACCCTTAACCATTGGTACACATGTTTTTCCATCTGACCTAATTATCTTGGAGTCACAAGGATTGGATGTGATATTGGGTATGGACTGGATGTCAAAGTTTGGAGGAAGCATTGACTGTGCTAGTAAGTCAATTTATCTCACCACTCCGGAAGGAAAAAGGGTTAAGTATGTATCTAGGCATGTGCCTAGGAGGAGTCAGGTGAATGCCCTTGCGGGAGTTGTTCAGGAGGAAGTGCCTGTAGTGAAGGATTACCCGGATGTTTTTCCAGAGGAGTTACCAGGCATGCCACCGGATAGAGACATTGAGTTTTTGATAGAACTGTTGCCAGGTACCGGACTAATATCCAAGAGACCCTATCGGATGCCCGCAAATGATCTGGAAGAAATTAAGAAACAGATCAAGGAGTTATTGGAGAAAGGATACATCCGAAGAGTTCATCACCTTGGGGAGCCCTAGTACTTTTGGTTGAGAAGAAGGATAAATCCCTGAGGATGGTTGTTGATTATCGAGCATTAGATGAAGTGACGATTAAGAACAAGTACCCACTGCCGATGATCAATGATCTGTTTGATCAGCTGCAGGGAGCTAAAGTGTTTCCGAAGATCGATTTGCGATCGGAGTATCATCAGTTGAAGATACGAGAGAAGGACATACCGAAGACAGCATTCACAACACGATATGGATTATACGAGTACACGGTCATGTCATTTGGACTGACTAACGCCCCTGCCTATTTCATGAGCATGATGAACAAGGTGTTCATGGAGTATTTTGACAAGTTTGTTGTGGTGTTTATTGATGATATTATGGTATACTCGAAGAACGAGGAGGAGCACAAAGAGCATTTGCGCTTAGTTCTCGAGAAACTCAGGGAACACCAGTTGTATGCTAAGTTCAGCAAATGCGAATTTTGGTTGAAGGAAGTCAGGTTCCTTGGACATGTTATATCGGGAGAAGGTATAGCAGTAGACCCCAGCTAAATTCAGTCAGTCACTGAATGGTTGGAACCCACTTCAGTTAGCGAGATCCGCAGTTTTTTTTGGACTCGCAGGATACTACCGGAGATTCATCAAGAATTTTTCCAAGATTGCAAAGCCAATGACTGAACTGTTGAAGAAGGATACTAAGTTTAAATGGACAGAAGATTGCGAGGCAAGTTTCCAGGAATTGAAGAAACGCTTGACTACATCGCCAGTGCTAACACTGCCAGATATACATAAGGAGTTCCAAGTGTACTGCGATGCCTCACGCTTAGGACTTGGATGTGTGCTTATGCAGGACGGGAGAGTTGTTTCGTATGCCTCACGACAACTAAAACCTCATGAGTTAAACTATGCCACGCATGATTTGGAGCTAGCAGCCGTAGTACATGCATTGAAGACCTGGAGACATTACCTTATTGGAAACCGTTGTGTTGTGTACACGAACCATAAGAGTTTGAAGTACATTTTCACCCAGAAGGAGCTGAACCTTCGACAGAGGAGATGGTTGGAACATATAAAGGATTATGACATGAAGCTACACTATCATCCAGGAAAGGCCAATGTCGTATCAGACGCTTTGAGCCGGAAGAGTTATGCTAATATCCTTGAAAGCAAGGGACTGCCGAAGGAATTAGCAGAGGACATCATGGAACTTCGATTGGAGATTGTTCCTAGAGGATTTATTCCAACAATGGAGGTCCAGTCGACATTGCTGGACAAAATTCAGGAAGCTCAGAAGGATGACAAAGAGATTGCGGAGATAAAGGAGAAGATGGGCAAAGGAAAGGCCAAAGGTTTTCGTGAGGATGAGCACGATACCCTATGGTTTGAGGACCGAGTTTATGTGCCCAATAACTAGGAGATCAGGAAGTTAATACTTCACGAGGCCCATGACTCACCCTACTCGATACACCCCGGAAACACCAAAATGTATCTGGATTTGAAGGAATGTTTCTGGTGGACCGGTATGAAGAAGGATATTGCCGAGTATGTCGCCGTATGTGATGTATGTCAGCGTGTGAAGGCAGAACATCAGAAGCCAGCAGGACTGTTACAGCCTATGCCGATACCCGAATGGAAGTGGGATAAACTGGGCATGGACTTTATCATCGGATTGCCCAGGACCAAAGCAGGATATGATTCCATATGGGTAGTAGTTGATCGCTTGACCAAAGTAGCTCACTTCATCCCAGTAAAAACCATCTATACAAGTGCAAAGTTGGCCAAGATATATATGTCCAGGATAGTATGTCTGCATGGAGTTCCGAGGACCATCGTATCAGACCGAGGAACACAGTTTACCTCAAAGTTTTGGCACCAGTTGCACCAGACTTTGGGAACAAGATTGGAGTTTAGTACAGCATTTCACCTGCAGACGGATGGACAAACAAAGAGAGTCAACCAAATTTTGGAGGACATGTTGAGAGCCTGTGCGCTAGATTATGGATCTAGTTGGGATGACAATTTGCCATACGCAGAGTTTTCATACAACAATAGCTATCACGCTAGTTTGAAGATGGCCCCATTTGAAGCCCTGTATGGACGAAGGTGCAGAACACCGTTGATGTGGGACGAGGTAGGAGACCAATAGTTGTTTGGACCAGACTTGATCAAAGAGTCTGAGGAGAAGGTTAAATTGATTCGTGACAAACTGAAGATTGCTCAGTCCAGGCAGAAGAGTTATGCAGACTCAAAATGCAAGGAGGTAACCTATGAAATTGGAGATCGAGCATATCTGTGAGTATCACCCTTGCGAGGAGTGAAACGTTTTGGAGTTAAGGGAAAGTTGGCCCCGAGATTTGTAGGACCGTATCGTATTTTGGAACGGATGGGAGAAGTTGCCTACAAGTTGGAGTTACCCGAGGGATTGTCAGGAGTTCATGACGTGTTTCACGTTTCACAGCTGAAGAAGTGTCATGCTGAGATGGCAGATGTACCGCTAAGAGATACAGTACCCCTGGAGGCGATTCAGTTGGACAGTGATTTGACTTATGAGAAGAAACCAGTTAAGATTCTTGAGTTGCCAGCAGAGTCACCCGCAGTAAGGTTATCATGTTTTGTAAAGTTCAGTGGAGCCACCATACCGAGGATGAAGCCACCTGGGAACGGAAGGATGATCTTCGCAAAGACCACCCACACCTATTTTCTAGCCAACCCGAATCTCGAGGGCGAGATTCATCTTAAGGGGGGTAGGTTTGTAACATCCCAAATTTTCAATTTGGAATGTTATACATAGTCATCCATGCATATCATATTTTATTTGCATTTCGTCTCGAGATCCTCGAAATCCTAAGAAACTCAAGGACCCTCGGAGAGAGTTGGGGATTTCCCGGTTTTCAAATGTAATCTTTATCAAATCTTGAAAACGAGGATTTTTGGTTTTAATTATTTTCTCTCCAAAAATATTTCACACTAAAATATATGAGAGGAGATAATATGACTTCTCCACGATAATTGAAATATTGGAGGAAAAATATTAAAACCAAATAATTCTTTTATTTGGATTTTATTGCAATTTTGTTTGCATTAGAAAAATTGCACGTTTTCCAAAATTGCATTTTAGGGCCAAGAAAATGTTCATCTCGTTCTAAATATTTTATTTAGACGGTGAAAATTTATTTTGGCATTTTTAGATTTTTATTTATTTATTTAGGATTTATTTCGGTCGGCGAAATTATTAAAAAAAGGTTCCCGCGCCGACTGGGCCTAAGGCCAAGCCGCGCCAGGCCGCCACCACCGCCTTCCCCGCGAGCGTCGCCGCCGCCAACTCGGACTAGGAGTCCGAGCCGGACTCCTCTCCGCCGCCCCGTCTTGCCCCCTCCTCCAAGCCGCCCCGCCCCGCCCATATATACCGCCGCCCCGCCGCCCCAACACCCCACCACACCACCGCCGCGCCAAGCTGCCGCCGCCGCAGTCCGCGCCGCCGCCGAGCGCCGCCGCCCCTAAGCCGCCGCCCCGCCGGACCTCTCGCCGGAGGTAGCCGTCGCGCCCCGCCGCCGGTTTTTTTTATTAAGACCGACTGGTTTTTTTTAGAACCCTAGATCCGTTTTTTTCAGATTCGCCGGTTTTCTCGGTTCTTCTATTTGGCGGACGTTTGTCCGAACGATCGTTTTAACGAACGGTTCTTCGCCCGTTAGAAACAGCCAACGAACGCTCGTTCGTTAGTCTGTTCGTCAGTTTTCCTTTATCAGATTTATTCCGCGATTTTTCTCTGATCGCGATTTCTGATCTGATCTTAGTTTCTGTTTTTCTTTTTACTCGTTAGTCGGAATCAGGCGATTCAAGCGCCTGGAGTTTCGTCTCGAAACCTTCTTTCCACTTAACCAACTCAAACAAGTTTTCTCTACTGTAAAATTTGACTTAGTTTCAGATTAGTAAACGAAGCTTCTTTCTTTCGTCGTTTGAGTTTTGTTGCTCCATTTGATTTGATTCTTTTTGCGAACCGGAGTTCTTAAGTTGAAATTTCTGGTCAACCTCTTTTGTTTGAGTTTTGCTTGTGCATCGTTGCTTGTTACTTATGTATGCTATTGTTTGCTTGCGATAGAACACCCGGAGTGCGAAGCGTGCTACTACGAGTCCCTAGGTTTCGCAGATCGTCAGCAAGGCAAGTAACACTTTGATCATATCCCTTTTATCACCCAGTTTTATGCATTAGTCTCAATCCTCAAACATTGCACGATTAGGATGTTATTAACTTGTGGGTTGGGAAGCAGTCGATGTGGTAGAACCTATTGTCCTGTTACATTCAAACCCTTGGGAGTTACTCTACGCGTTGCTTATATATACTATGCTATGCTATGCTCGTAGACGTGGTTTGGGTTTGAGTGAAATACATGACAGATGTGAGCTTGTTAATTAATGGTTCAACTTAAGGTGGCAACTTAATCAAACATCTGGGTGGATTGAGGCACCTGGAGTACCAAGTGTTTCTTGTATTTTTTGGAAATCCCGGAGTACTCGTGTGATCTTCCTATGGACCGCCACCCAGGCTCAAAGGGAACTGAGATGATTCATGCTAGAAACTTCCGTGTGCAGCCACAAGCTATTATGGGCTCTAGCATAGTTGAGTAAGTTACGTGAAGCTCTTGAAGAGGCAGATCAGCAGGTAGTGGGATGTAGGTTTGGTATGGTTTGTCCGGAGTAGAGAGTTAATGTTTTTGAAAGACTTTGTCTCGGTCATCCGTTTCTCAAACACCATGTAGTGCGAGAAATCCAATGGAGGCGATCGAGTCTTGTGGGGAAAAGTGCGCAAACCTCTGCAAAGTGTACAATCTAATCATGGTTAGCCGTGTCCCCGGTTATGGACAATTCTTGAGTATCTAGTACTTGGGTTATCACATGTATCTCATCACTCTTAATTAATATTGTTGGGTTGTTAATCACTTTAATTGGGATTGAGTTGGAGGAACCTTCTCAATGATGTTTCAACTACCATGATAGTTAAATAAAATCTATTACTTTGTTGTAGGGAAAAATTGGCTTTTCGCAAAAACTGTAACCATAGAGCTTTCCACCAGCCAAATATGCATGTAGTGATAGCATTATTCTGTTCTTGCTCTATTGTGTTACATTGCCAGCATATTCCATGTGCTGACCCGTTTTCGGGCTGGAACATATTATGTTGTAGACTTTTCAGACGAGGAGTAAGGTTCGTTAGGTCGTTGCCATGCAGCTCAGCTATGCCGTTTGAGTTGATGGACTCACTTTATCTTCCAAGCCTTCCGCTGTTATCGTATTAGATGGCCTTAAGCCATATTATTGTAATAAGTTCTCTCTTGAGACATTCGATGTAATAAGTGTGTGATTGCTACTCTGTTATAAATCCTTCGAGTACTATGTGTGTCAGCATTACCGATCCAGGGATGACACTAAAGCACAGAGACTTGACCATCTGAGGTCGGGTCGCTACAGTCGTTGACGGCGGAGCATCGGGCCCTCCCGGAGTGCGCCGCTGACAACCACGAGGCGTGGGCGGCGCACTTCGAACGCAGGCAGGCGGAGCGACTGGCCTCCACCAATAACGCACCAGTGGTGCGGGGGACCAAGAACAGCGACGGTCGCCGCCTGCGGTGGGGCGCCCCCGGCCGCATGCTCCACACCGTCCTCGAGCACCTCGAGGGCGGCAACGAGCCACCTTTGACATACCCTGCCGCCCCGGTCCCCCGCCGGAGCGGCGGCCAATGGATGCCGAGGAGGATCGGCTCCTCTTCCTCCTCCTCCCGATCCTCCTCCCACTCCTCCGGGTCGTCGCCGCTCTTCAGCGTCAAGGCCGAGCCCACGGAGACGCCGCTCGGCCGGCACACCCGCAGCGCCGGCATCGTCATCAACGAGGGCGGGTGCGCCTCTTCCTCAGCTCCTCCCTGCCCCGTCAAGCCGAAGACGGAGCCGGGGCTCGCCGCCGTGAAGATGGAGCCAGGGCTCTGATACGTCCATTTTGCATCATGCTTTTATATCGATATTTATTACATTATGGGCTATTATTACACATTATGTCACAATACTTATGTGACGCCCCAAGACCGATGCGCCAGGTGTCTTCCGGTGTTCCGTTGTTGTCGCCTTGTCATTTGTTTGCGTGCCGCATCTTGCCATGTCATCATGTGCATTGCATCATCATGTTTTCAAAACCTGCATTCGTCCGGGTTTCCGCAGTTCTCTCTGTTGTCCGTTCCGAGTCCAGACACACTTGCACGCGCCTGCGGCATGTACGAAATAGTATTTTATAAGTGGCCGGGAGATGTTATCGGAATGGGATGAGAGTTGACGTGTGGTCTTATTTTAGTGTAGCTAGACCGCCTATCAAGTTTCATCGCATTTGGAGTTTGTTTGATAGCCCAACCGTTAAACTATAGCGGCAATATAGCCGGTCTAACGTCGGACGTTTTCGGTCTCCGGAAATAGATGCCGGGCCCTCCCTCTCTTCTCTTCTCTCAGCTCGAGACCGTCTGCACAGTCTACCTCTCACCGCCAGGCCCTACCTAACCTCTCTCGTCAGTCCGCGGACCTCCTCCCGCGCGCGTCCGAAATCTGTCCCGAACCCGACCCGGACAGTCGTTACCGCTGTGTCCAGATCGTCTCCAAACATCTACAAAACATCTCCATTTTGTTTATTAGACTTCCTAACCTATTTTTTCTCAACCGCTCGATTTCGATCAAACGATCCAGATTAGCCCCTAGCCAAACACCCATATGCTATAAATATATAGTCCAACCCTAAATTTGAGGAGAGATGTCCCATCCTCCCAGCCGCCGCCGCCATTCCACCAAATCCCCACCGGGATCCACCCCGATCCACGTGCCCAACCAGCACCGACTCCTTCCCTTCCTCGATTTCGCCACCGAACCAACCAGCCTCTGGTTCCCCTCGATCCACCCAAGCCCATCGATCCTCTCTCTCCTCGTCGACCCGGGGAGACGAGCTCCTCCCGAGTGCCTGAATCAGCTAGCAGATGAGTCGCCGCCCTCCTTTTCTCCCCCTGTTTCTTCTTGTTGCCCCTGCCTCTCCGTGTGGCCTAACCTCTTGCCACTGGCAGGAACTGCCATGGCCGTCCCGACCCCCTGCTGCCTCGAGCGCCCCCGCAGGACCTCGCCGGGGGACCACCAAGCGGCAACCTCTCGAGGTTCCCCGTGCCCGGTGCCTTCCCTTTCTTCTCCTTCCTCCTCTGGCAATTATTCCTCCCCGTCTCCCTCCTCTCATGTTTGCCCCTCTCTGTGTTTTCCTCACAGAAGCACCATGCCATGGCCGCGCCCTTCGAAGCTTGGAGCTCCAAGTCCGCCAGCCCGCCGCTGCGTTGATCCAGCAGGGAACGGGCACACCGGCGACCTCCTGCGACGGGATCCTGGTCCGCCTCCCTCTGCCCGTCCCCCTCCTTCTCGTTTTTCCTTCCTCCCTCACCGCTGCTTCTCTGAACTTGTTCCCCTGCCATGTCCTTGCAGCTCCTCCACCGCCCTGCTCCGTTCGTCGCCGTCTCCGCAAGCCCTGCGCCCCTTTCGTCGGAGCACGCCGCCCCGTTTGCATGGACCCGCACCGGACCCCTCCATCCCCGGCGAGCTCCGTCTCCCGTTCCCGTCACTCCGGCCACTCAGGTCCCGCCTCGCCGTGCCTCTGCTTCATGCGGGCTGAGACAAGTCGACCGCTGCCGTACGCGGGTCGTGGGCGCGTTGACCACGCCTTGCCTCCTTGTTCGATCGCGCCAAGGCCCAGCTCCTCTGCTTCGCTCGCAGCCCAGATGCCCAGCGCCTCCTCAAGCCCAATGTGAGTAGCCCAGTCCGCCCAGATTCAGCCCGTGGATGTTTTTTTCAGGATCTGTGAATTTGTCTATTTAACCAGAGTTTTCCTGTTTTACAGAAAACCCCTTGTGCTTCATGCATATAATAACTTAACAACCGTGCATCGGTTTAAAACAAACCCTATATGAAAGTTGCTTAGAATTTTGTCTAGTTTAATAATATGCCATTTTCATCTATGTTTAAAATATTTAAAATGATGTTTGGTTAAATTTACTCCTATGCCATGTTAAAATGCTTTAATTCATAACTAAATAACCGTAGCTCCATTTTAAATAAACTTTATATGCTTTTGGGGTAGAAAAATGCCTAGATTTACTTGGTGCACTCATCTTGCATGTTTAACAACTCTAAAATAATGTTTAGGGCAGAACAGTACCAAATCTATAATATGATCATGAGGAGTTTCCGGAATTGTTGTTCATTGCTTCCGGCCTCATTTAAACTTGACTAGATAGGTAGTTTACTTTGCTTCACCCTTGCCATGTTAAGAACATTTAATATTTTTGGGGTACACAAACGAGAGAGAACTAAATAATTGATGTGGTGTTCCGTCAATATGCAACCCGTTGCATATTGAGCTAAACTTAACTTGTAGTGTTGTTTGTGCACTTTGCCATGCCATGCTTCATTAAACCGGACATGCATCATACTCGATTGTGCATCATGCCATGTTGATGTTTTGGTTGTTTACTATGTCGTTTGCTTCTTTCCGGTGTTGCTTCTTCGGGTTGGTTTCGATAACGTCGTGTGTGTGAGGATCCGTTCGACTACGTCCGTTTATCTTCTTCATGGACTCGTTCTTCTTCCTTGCGGGATTTCAGGCAATATGATCATACCCTCGAAATCACTTCTATCTTTGCTTGCTAGGTGCTCGCTCTTTTGCTATGCCTATGCTGCGATACCTACCACTTGCTTATCAGGCCTCCTATATTGTTGAACCAAGCCTCTAACCCACCTTGTCCTAGCAAACCGTTGTTTGGCTATGTTACCGCTTTGCTCAGCCCCTCTTATAGCATTGTTAGTTGCAGGTGAAGATTGAAGTTTGTTCCTTGTTGGAACATGGAGATGTTGTTCCTTGTTGGAACATGTTTACTTGTTGGGATATCACAATATCTCTTATTTAATTAATGCATCTATATACTTGGTAAAGGGTGGAAGGCTCGGCCTTATGCCTGGTGTTTTGTTCCACTCTTGCCGCCCTAGTTTCCGTCATATCGGTGTTATGTTCCCAGATTTTGTGTTCCTTACGCGGTTGGGTAATAATGGGAACCCCTTGATAGTTCGCCTTGAATAAAACTCCTCCAGCAATGCCCAACATTGGTTTTACCATTCGCCACCTAGCCTTTTCTTTTCCC